>NW_015398669.1:0-1379 GCF_001527695.2 Protobothrops mucrosquamatus
GCCAAGAAGGTAGCTTCATTGAAGGAGGAGGAGGAGGAGGAGGAGGAGGAGGAGGAGGAGGAAATTTGCCTTATTTGCAGATGCAAATAAAAATAAGAAGCCAAGACTCACAATATCTCTGTACTCATAAATTTTCTTTTAATTTGGTTTTAATATAGATATTTATTGTATTGTGGTTTTTATAAGGCTGTTAGCCGCCCTGAGTCCGGTGAGGAGAAGGGCGGGGTATAAATTAAATTATTATTATTATTATTATTAAGATGCCTTAAATTCACCTGTATTTTATCACTCTTTTAATTATAATGACTTGGTCTATTACAGGGGTCTTCAAACGTGGCCCTTTTATGACTTGTGGACGTCAACTTCCAGAATTCCTCAGCCACCATGCCTGGCTGAAGAATTCTGGGAGTTGAAGTCCACAAGTCATAAAAGGGCCAAGTTTGAAGACCCCTGGTCTATTATGTAGTGATTATTTAGCAGCAATTCTTCCTAAAGAAACAAGTACTAACAATATAAAAGAATCCCATACTTACCTCTGCTTTTCAGAAAGAAATATTAAAAACCAAAATATGCAATAAATTACATACAAGGGTGTCCGCCCTTTAGACGTCTACTTTCAATTAATCAGTTGTTCCAGTATTCTTTACTAAACTGACCTATTAAAAGTAGATAATTTCATTTATATTATGTTTCATGACTGCACAGATTGCCTGACATATAGATTGTTCCACTGGACTTTAATAAGCTAAATCGTCTCAGGGAAGAACTTCTGACTATATTTGCAATGAGTTAGGATCCGCAGAAGACCATATCACAAAAAAGATGCCACCTGCTCTGGTTGGCAGATGGGGTCTGGAGCAGAGGTGGGGGGCAGGTAGGCCTTTCATGTCAGTTCCCCCCACCCAGGTGTGAAATGCACTGCTAAGTAAGATAGTGCTATTTAAATATATATCATGTTGCAGGCTGGGAATAGACATATTCCTAACCTTGTTGGAATGGACCAAGTTGTTGAATCATATCAGATCCAGGAAAACTGTTGGGCTGATTCTTTTTAACCTCTAGACCAGGGGTCCCCAACCCCCGGTCCATGGACCAGTACCGGGTCACGGCATGCCAGAAACCGGGCTGCACAAACCAGCAAAGCTCCATCCTCAGGATGCAGACAGTATACGAAACCACGCCCCCTCCGGTCCGCGGAAAAATGTCTCTCCATGGAACCGGTCCCTGGTGCCCAAAAGGTTGGGGACCTCTGCTCTAGACTACAAAATTTTAAATGTATCTTTAGTAGTTTTGGTAAATTAATACGTGCCACGTTCTCCTGGCATCTGCTATGAGATCTATTACTCTCATTTTTCACATTCAAATGTTTTGTTCTGCAG
>NW_015398669.1:2806-6875 GCF_001527695.2 Protobothrops mucrosquamatus
AATCACTCTCTGCATCAAGCTTGTAAGCTGATGGCCTCCTGATCTGTAGTTCAGAGCAGGGATGCCCCTCAGGATATAATTTTTAAAAAGTGAAGATGATGGCTGTGACTGTGTGATTGTCATCGTGCCTGCTTTTTTTGCATCTCTCACACACAGTGATTAAAAAACAGACAGAGATTTGACTACACCATTTCGGGCCCAGTTTGACTTTTTAAAATTATACCCTGCTATCACCCTGGTGCACGGTATCGCCTTCCAAGCAATGAGATCAAGAGTTGTCAACTGAAAGACAGGATTAAATATATATATATATTTTCAGATACTCAACATGTGACTTGTGTGGAAACTACTGTTCCATGCAGAAGAGCACATGTGACTCAAAGCAACTACTTAGGTAAATGGCCCTTAAAACATAGTGTGCAGTGAGCTTCCTTGGGGATCTTCAAGAGAAGGTGGCTTGCTTTTATCCAGGCGTTTTTCTGACAAAAAAGGGCTCAGAGAAACAGCCTCCCTATAAAGATGGGGAGGAATGGATAAGGGATAACAGAGAATCCCTGAAACAGGACAAAGCCCAAGCTTAAGACAATATGTATCTATATGGATTTCTGTTCTATAATTTTTCTTAAATTAGAGCCATGCAGTAGAAAACACTGTTATCTACAAAATGTTCCAATTAACATGTGCTTTTAGCAAAGGCAGGCGAGTTTGCAGGATCTGCCATTGTTACATGACACACATCTTTTGTCTTTGGACCTCTTATCTCTTCAGTGATTTGCTTTATAGTTTAGGATTTTAAAATCCCTCTGTATAAACTGATTTATCTTGCTTATGAAATTCTGAGTCATAGCAATGTTGCTTCGAATAATTTTAAACACAGCTCAGAAATCTTTAAACTTTAAACCTGTCTAAAAACTTTTTAAAAACTCCTTTGAAACTTTACAGCCATTTAAAAGCCAGATTTAAAAAGCTACATATTTGTATGCAGCAAAAGGATGTGAACCTCTAGAGCAGTGATGGCGAATCTTTTAGAGACCGAGTGCCCAAAAACTGGCCCCGCCCCGCTCCACCCCCACCCTGCCTGCCCGCAGGGCCACTCACCGCCTCCAGGGCCTGCCGCAGATCGCCCCGCAGCGCCATGGCAGCCACACCCTCTGCCCGCGCCACGCATCAACTGTGCACGATGGGGCGTGAGGGCAGAGTCTTGTCTACACTGCCTGGCTGCCATGTCCTTGGCTGCACTGCTCCTCATGGGCCACGCTCGGGGACGACTCTCCTCCAGGGGGGCTGCTGGTGAGGGGGTCGCGGGGGGAGGCAAGGCTGGGGCAACGGCACGGGTGCCCACAGAGAGGGCTCCGAGTGCCGCCTCTGGCACCCGTGCCATAGGTTCGCCACCACTGCTCTAGAGTTATCAGCTATTACTCAAGTGAATTATCCATTCACTTGAAGGGGAAACTAGAAGCAGGTGTTTCAATCAATGTAATCATAATCTGAGGATAGTATGGCAGCTCCTGCCGTATTTAAATAGCAGACTTTTGAGTACCAGTGGTCCTCATTTATTGACTGCCTTGATTAGTGACTGCTCACCCTTATGACAGCGATGGAAAAGTAACTTTGCAAGTCATCTTCTCATTTACAACCTGTGCAGGACCGTAAAGCAAAGGAAAGCAGAAGCATAAGTGTAGTCAGTTTCACTTAATGGCCATTTTGCTTAATGACCAAGTTGCGGTCCCAATTGTGGTTGCTAAACTATCTGTACTCCATATCAAAATCTGATCTTGCAAGGTTATTAAGGCTTTTTGGATAAAATTGTGGTGGAACTTACAACAAATTTTCAAAAGAAGAATTACTTTCTCGCCTCAGTTGTTTCTCCTAGATATTACACAAAACTTGGACGTAAAAGAAACGAACTTGATGTTATATTGCTTAACTGTTGCCCGTTTGTTCATAGCTCAAAATTGGAAGAGCCCAATTCTGCCAACAATGGAAGACTGGAGATTGAAAGTTTCGTACCTTGCTGAAATGGCAAAGATTTCGGCTTATTTGAAGAATTACTCAAATGAACAATTTTTATTAATATGGAGAAGATGGATTGTCTATATTCAAAAGAAGCATAGAGTGGTGGAATATAATTTAGGTTTTTAGAAAATTTTTTCTTTTCTTTTATATATTTTACCTACTCATGTAGAATAATATACTTTGTGGAGTTAGAGATACTAATATTTGTTTACTTATATTTGAATATTATCCTGGGATTAGGTTTGGGAAGTCCGGGGGTGGGTGGGGGGTTTCTCATATAGCATTGTGCAGTATTTGTGATTTTTTTTTTTTTATGATGAAAAAATAATAAAATTTTATATTGAAAAAAAAAAATCTGATCTTCACAGCACAGATATGTGGAAGTATATCATAGCTCAAACAAAAGAGATTTCTGAGGACCTCTGAAGATCAGTTGTTGACGCACATCAGACTGGAAAAGGTTACAAAACTACTTCCAAAGAGTTGGGACTCCACCAGTCCATTATGCAAATTGTGTACAAATGGAAGCAATTCAACACCATTGTTATCCTCCTCAGAAGTGGTCGACCAAGCAAAAACTAGGCATATGATAATCCAAATCGCAAAGAAGTCCAGAGTAATGTCTAAAAAAACTAATGGTCTTTCTGGCATTGGCAAATGTCAGAGCTCACAAGACCATCATCAGGAGAACACTGGACAACAATGATATGCATGCAAGGAGAAAGCCATCTTCAAAAAAATAGATTGCTTCCCATCTCCAGTTTGTGAAAGTGCACCCGGATAAGTCAGAAGGCTATTGGAAAAACGTTTTATGGATTGATGAGGCCAAAAAAGAGAAGTTTTCGATTTTTGAATGAAAAGTGTTATGTTTGTGTAGGAGCGGCGGCATTCGCTGCTCAGGCAGGAAACCCTATACCATATATACCCTATATTGTCATGTATTTGAGCTAAACTGACATGTTCATCTGTTTCCAAAAATACAAGATAGTATATCAGATCCCATATTGTACTTTAAAAATACATGGGTCAACAATTGATTTTTTTAAAAAAAGGGGGAAATGTGTTCAGTAATATTTCCATGGCACTGAAAATAAAAAGCTTTATTGCTCCTAAGGAATTGAAGAAATATATACATAACTCCATTGCTATCCTTAATCCTCAAATTCATAAGACTTTTTCTATTCTTGGAATATGCATTTTCCTTTGTGGAAAAAAAGACATCTACTTAATTAGAAGAGAAATTCTCCTTTCCTTCTTGTTCTTTATAGCTGCAAAATCTGGAGTTAAGATCTGCCAGACTATGCATCCTGAAGTTTTTTTTTCTAACAAGCACACACTAAAACTTGCACATTTGCAATTCTGCTGTTTCTCTTCTGACAAACTTGAGAAATCTGGCAGGAAAAAAATGAAGCCTAGAAAAGATTTGATTTTTTTTTTCTTGACATTTTCAAAGCTTCTGCTCATTTCTCATTGTGTTTGACACCAGCAAGTTGAAAATTCTTTGACTCTTCACTGAAAAACATCTTTGCTTTGTATTTACAGAATTATATCAAGGACATTTAATATTTCTTTGGGGCGATTTTTTTTAAAGTGCTATTTATGATCCATTCAATTAATTAAGAACGAAGATTTCAGCGAATCAAAGAAACGTGAGGAAAAAAATAAGCACTTTTAGAAAGATATACCTAATATACTAAACTCCCGTGAATTGTTTCACTTATGAAATGTATTAGTGACAAAGCATAAAAGCCATGAAATCTCATAAGTCAGCTGGATGGGGAGGAACAGACTCAGGCTCAACCCTTCCAAGACCGAGTGGCTGTGGCTGCCGGCGCCTCGGCATAGTCAGCTGACTCCATCGCTGTCTATAGGGGGCGAAATTTTGGCCCCCTCAGAGAAGGCACGCAACTTGGGTGTCCTCCTGGATCCATGGCTGACACTGGAAGATCATTTGTCGGCCGTGACCAGGGGGGCGTTTTATCAGGTTCGCCTGATCCACCAGTTGCGTCCTTTTCTGGACCGGGACGCTCTGCGCACGGTCACTCAAGCTCTC
>NW_015398670.1:0-1447 GCF_001527695.2 Protobothrops mucrosquamatus
TCACACGGTCGCTAAACGAATCCAGCTTCCCCTGCTAACTTTGCTGGTCAGAAGATCGCGTGACCCCCAGGGGACGCCGCAACCGTCATAAATGCGAGTCAGTCACCAAGAGTCGTGCAACCACAGAGGTGCCGCGACGGTCACAAAAACCGGTCGTTAAGTCGCTTTTTCAGTGTCGTCGTAACTTTGAAGAGCCACTGCAGACGGCCCCGACTGACAACTCATTTAGTGACCATTCGAACGGCACCGAAAAAAAGAGACTCATGCTTGGGTCCACTGCAGCATCTCCACGGTCGCCGGATCCAAAAGCAGACGCTCGGCAACCGGCTCACACCGACGAGGGTCGTGGTGTCCCGTGTGTGTGTGTCGCGCAATCCCCTTTTGCGATAATCCGACAAGCAAAGTCAACCGGGGAAGCCGGTTTCGCTTAACGGCCGTGTGACCCAATTAACTGCGACGATTCAATTAACAGGTCTAGCAAGAACGGTCGTAAAAGGGGACAAAACTCACTTAATGGCTGCCTGGCCTGTACTTCCGCCAAGAGTGGAATTGCGACGGATGTTCACAAGTCTAGAATCTAGAATAGAATAGAGCTGGAAGGGACCTTGGAGGTCTTCTAGTCCAGCCCCCTGCTCAAGCAGGAGAACCTACACCATCTCAGACAAGCGACTGTCTAGTCTCTTCTTAAAAACCTCCAGTGATGGAGCGCCCACGATTTCTGGTGGCCAGCTGTTCTACTGTTTAATTGTCCCCACTGTCAGGAAGTTTCTCCTTAATTCCAGGTTGAATATCTCCTGGAATGGAATGGAATGGAATAGAATAGAATAGAATAGAATAGAATAGAATAGAATAGAATAGAATAGAATAGAATAGAATAGAATAGAACCTTGGGGGTCATCTAGTCCAACCCCCTGCTCAAGCAGGAGAACCTAAGCTATCTCAGACAAGTGACTGTCCAGTCTCTTCTTAAAAACCTCCAGTGATGGAGCACCCACGATTTCTGGTGGCAGGCTGTTCCACTGGTTGATTGTCCTCACAGTCAGGAAGTTTCTCCTTAATTCCAGGTTGCTTCTCTCGTTGGTCAGTTTCCATCCACTGTTTCTCGTCCTTCCCTCTGGTGCTTTGGAGAATAATTTGACCAACTCCTCTTCTTTGTGGCAGCCCCTCAGATACGGGAATATTGCTATCATCTCCCCTATTTCTTCTTTTCTCTAGACCGGGCAAACCCAAGTCCCGCAGCCGTTCTTTGTATGTTTTAGCCTCCAGGCCTTGGATCATCCTAGTTGCTCTTCTCTGAATTTTCTCCAAACGCTCAACATCTTTTTTGTGATATGGTGACCAAAATTGGCTGCAGTATTCCAGGTGTGGCCTTACTAGGGTTTTACAATAGCGGCCTATTATCCCCCCAAAATTGACTCACGTCAGAGAATAATTCCAAATAACCTTC
>NW_015398670.1:5724-6875 GCF_001527695.2 Protobothrops mucrosquamatus
CCTCCTCCTCTTCCTCCTCTCTGTACCCCCCACTCCCTTCTAGCACTGATGACGTTCCCTAGTTGGGTCATGAAACGTCTGCAGGAAAAGCGCCAAGTTCAGAGAGCACCAGGGACCCTCCCAGTCCTTTCCTCCTCCTCCTCCTCCTCCTCCTCCTCCTCCCTTCTAGCACTGATGCCGTTCCCTAGTTGGGTCATGAAACGTCTGCAGGAAAACCGCCAAGTTCAGAGAGCACCCGGGACCCCCTTCATTTGAACCCCGGGCTACAAATATTCCCTTCTCTCCGTCTGTGTTTTCTGGAAGGAGACACTGGGCCAGGAGCGATGGAGGGACAAGGGGGCACTTGAGTGGCGGGCCAAGACACGGATCTCCCCCCCTCCCCGAAGGATGCGGGACGGGCTCTGCACCGGGAAGCCGTTCTTTCCGAGGCCTGTTAACACAATCACGGGAAGAGCTTGTGATGCTCTTTAATTAACTCCTTCAGTATCCCACGTGACCACGCGGATGCTAACAAGGGTCGTAAGCGTGAAAAACGTTCATAAGTCACTTGGTTCAGCGCCGTTGTAACTTGGAGTGGTCACTAAATGAACTATTGTAAGTCGAGAACTATCTGTATTGCTTTTTCGGGGGGGGGCGTCCCCCGAATGTTCTCAGTGTTTCTCAACCTTGACAATTTTAAGGCATGTGGACTTCAACTCCCAGAATCCCTGAGCCAGCCATGCTGAGGGGAAAGGGAGAGGTTTCCAAGCTGAGCCATGCTGGCTGAGGAATTCTGGGAGTTGAAGTCCACCAGTCATGAAGGGGCCAAAGTTTCCCTCATGCTGGCTCAGGAATTCTGGGAGTTGAAGTCCACGAGTCATAAAGCGACCTAGGCCTAGAGCAGGGGTAGTCAACCTTGGCTCTTTTATGACTGGTGGACTTCAACTCCCAGAATTCCTGAGCCAGCCATGCTGAGGGGAAAGGGAGAGGTTTCCAAGCTGAGCCATGCTGGCTGAGGAATTCTGGGAGTTGAAGCCCACGAGTCATGAGGGGGCCATAGTTCCCTCATGCTGGCTCAGGAATTCTGGGAGTTGAAGTCCACAAGTCATAAAAGAGCCAAGGTGGCCTAACCCCACTCCAGCCAGCCAGGAATTCTGGGAGTTGAAGTCCAC
>NW_015398671.1:0-1949 GCF_001527695.2 Protobothrops mucrosquamatus
TCATTTTGATTGAAATATTTATAGCCATATGTTAATTTTTTTAAAAAACTAATTTCTAGAGTTACACAATATGTTCATGTGCTCTTTCCCTTTTTCACTCTAAGTTCATTGGGGAAAAAAACACAGAGATATTAAACCCTCAGATAAAATAACACTGTATATAAAGACGTTCACAAAAGATCACTTAAAATTAATCATATGTTTGGTGATATCCAGATTATTAAGATTTGATGAAGTTATCTAGAACATTGTAACTATCTCACATACTAGATGTTGGTTCTTAGGTTGGCCTAGTTGAGTGACCTGCCATTTACGCTACTGTGCAGAAAGTTTAAAGCACTTTTTCTTTCTCTCTCTCAAAATCAACCCAAGAAAATATTACAGAGCTAGTTAGCTACAATGCATTAGTCTGAGTTTGCACTAGTCTGTATATTAAAAGTATGGCATATCTAGCAGAATGATTTTTTAAAAAATCCGTATTAACCTAGACTTTATCATACCACAAATATCCATGGCACCCAAACTCAGATCATATCCTTCTAACTCTAGAAGTATTCTATTACTCAGCAGTATCCACTCTTTCATCCGAGTCAAACAGCAAGCTGCAAAATTCCATCTCAAATCCAACCTTCCACTTTCATTTGCATTTTGTTAACATCTTTTATTTAACTTGTGGGTTTTTTTCTCCTGCTACACAAATCTAGATGTATCCTTTTGCCCCCCCCCCCTTTAAAAGATGCATCAGTTTTCATCCAAAACAAAAACATTATTTTAGACAACATATTTTATTATGAAATCCTCCCTACCTTATCAGTTTAAATCATTGCTTTATTAAGCCTTATTCTATGGCTTTGGAAATTTCTGATGTTATGATTTCATGCCTACAAGCCATGATGAATTAGTGGTATAGAAATGAAATAAATAATAATGATTAATCAGTTGTTTTAAATGCAAATAAAATAAATTTAAATTAAATTACTCTCATGGCTCCAACTATCTGTTGGAGTGCAGTCCCCAAGAGATCTCTCCAAGGCTAAATCTAGACTTCTTTTTGAAAAAAAAAGAGTAGATCACTGATTTAAATGAACCAGAAGATAGATGTCGTAATCATTTCCTTCAAAGGTACTGTCAATCTTTATTCCCCTTTGATATAGTACTGGAGAAGTAGGAGTAGTGGAGAGAGACCAAGAATGTGAGATGTACACTAGTCAAAATCTGATAGCATCTTTTCAAACTAACAAACTAATATCAAAGGCCCAAGCTCTCGTGAACTGAAATAAGGAAAACTGTTCTAGTTTGAAAAGATGCTATTAGAGTCCTTATAACAAGGGTCTTCAAACTTGGCTGAGGAATTCTGGGAGTTGAAGTCCACAAGTCATAAAAGGGCCAAGTTTGAAGACCCCTGCCTTATGATTTTAATTCAAATAAGAACAAACTATAGTTTAATTGTTAGGCCAGACTGTAATCTGGAATGGTTAAAATGGCTGCATACTTCATTGGTTCATTTGATGTGCAATAGCCACCCACTCCAAAAGACTCTTCTAAATTTCAGTCAATATTTAATACATTTAATACTTAATGCATTTAATACATATATTTAATGATTAGCTTCTGCCTTTAATGCTCTTGAGTAAGGAATTAGGGAATTCCCCAAAGCAGGAGTGTGAAGCAGCTTTGGGAGAGAAAGAGAATATTCCACTGACACAGGCAGTTGATCAGCCGGCGTGCACTGGCTTCCAACAATGTTAATGTTATTCTCCAAAGCGCCTGAAGGCAGGACAAGAAGCAACGGGTGGAAACTAATCAAGGAGAGAAGCAATCTAGAACTAAGGAGAAACTTCCTGACAGTGAGAACAATTAACCAGTGGAACAACCTGCCTCCAGAAGCGGTGAATGCTCCAACACTGGAAGTTTTTAAGAAGAGACTGGACAGCCATTTGTCCGAAATG
>NW_015398671.1:2136-6875 GCF_001527695.2 Protobothrops mucrosquamatus
AAACTAATCAAGGAGAGAAGCAATCTAGAACTAAGGAGAAACTTCCTGACAGTGAGAACAATTAACCAGTGGAACAACCTGCCTCCAGAAGCGGTGAATGCTCCAACACTGGAAGTTTTTAAGAAGAGACTGGACAGCCATTTGTCCGAAATGGTATAGGGTTTCCTGCCTGAGCAGGGGGTTGGACTAGATGACCTCCGAGGTCCCTTCCAACTTTACTATTATTATTATTATTATTATTATTATTATTATTATTATTATTATTATTGTTGTTGTTGTTGTTGTTGTTGTTGTTGTTGTTGTTACCTACAATCCATAATTCTCAAATGATTTTTAAAAGGTGCCACTTCAAAAGATCACATTGTTTGAAAAGAATTATAGTTTGTTTCTAATGAAAATATTATTTTTAACAATTCTTTCAATTTTATTCTAATATGCCAACCTGAGTTTGATCTGATAATATTTATGCATGCTCTGTTATCTCTTGCTATAACACTAATGTATAATAGAAAAGAACCCTCCACGCAGAGATATTAAAACAGTCCTGCTGATTAACACTTTGCATATTTATAAAGGTGATTTTCAAACACGGCACTTATGCCAAACTGTCAATCACCAAGAACATGTGCATTATACTCAGCCCCTAAAAAGGTGTAAATCTGGCACCACGACATATTAAAGCCACAGCCAAGAACCCATCACTTTCATTTCAAATATAATAAACCCCACTCACAGCCTGAATAATAGAGAACATAACCGAATTGTTATGTTTTATTTATTTTTTTAAAACGCAGCATGTATATTTCTTTATTACATTTAGATTCCACCTTTTCTCTGAAGCTTTTTTAGTTGCAGTCCCTGCCCTTTGTAATGACCTCTCTCTGCTTCTGGACCCAGGAAAGCTTTAAAAATTTGGCTTTTCTCTGGGCATTGGGCTGGGAAAATAGATGAACCAGTCTTCTGGAATTGTCATCTCTACCATTGGTGGGCCCTGCTTGCCTCTTGCTGCTGTGTTAGCTTATGGATTTCATTTTTTGTTATTGATATTGTATGATTTTTATTTGTAATATTGCTTGTTGGGGTTATCTAATGTAAGCTACCCAGAGTCTGGCTATAAATCTTCCAAATAAATAAATAAACTTCGCTGATGATGACGATGATGATTTAAGAAACGTGTATGCTACCCAAGTCCCAACAATTCTGGCAGATGCTACAGTCTGTTCTCATTTTATCCCAACAATTGGAATTGGACTAAGAGAGAGAGACACACATACAGAGACACAGAGAATGATCCTCAGAGCTCTATGATGGAATAGCCATTAAACCAGTGGTTCTCAACCTGTGGGTCGGGACCCCATTTGGGGTCGATCGACCATTTCATGGGGGTCGCCAAGCAAGGCTGTCCGCCATTTTTTTTCCCCTTTTCCGGCGGGTGCCTTACCTCCCTTGGGCTGGGCCAGCTGGTAGTCGGCCTGCTCCGTCTCTGCTGCTTGCCAGCTACGCCTCGGCCGGTGCAGGGGGCGGAACCATGCATGCGCAGCGCTCCCGGGCAGGGAAAGTCCTTGACTTACGACCGGTCGGGTAGTCCTCGACTTACGACCGGTTTAGTCCTCGACTTACGACCGGTTTAGTCCTCGACTTACAACCGGTTTAGTCCTCGACTTACGACCGGTTGGGGTCGCGGCATTAAAAAGGTTGAGAACCACTGCATTAAACTAACCTAAGGAAAACAAGGATGAGATTTTTTTTCACAACTAAATACACCACCAACTAAAAAAACCCCAAATAATGATAAAAAGTAATGTTAGATGTGTATTCACCAACCTGCACAGACCACTGTTGTTATGTGTGCTGCTAATGTCAAATTGGTATGACATAAGCACAGGGTGCAGAAATCATGATGGCCATCCTTTCTGTTCTTTGTTAAACATGAGCATTCTTCTGACTAGCCCAAATTTAATGAACCATTTTGGAATTTTGAATAAACTGAACAACAATGCTGTTCCTAGTTAAAAACTGTCCTTCAATCTCTGGGCAAAATGGACTTAAACCTAGCTACTTTGGTCCTAGCCTAACATCTTAACTCTGAGCCACAATGACCCTCTAATCAAAGATGTAACTCTCCTACTCAGTTTTTCTGTTGAAAAAGGCTGCATAGGTCCATGCATCAGCTTCCAGATCGTGCACTGGGCTGGCTCACTTTCTGCAACATCAACTAATGCTTTTGCAGAGTTCCAGCCTGCAAGAAAGGTTATCAATACATTTATTGCTTACTGCAACTTTCAGAAGAAACAGCTTATAGTATATTTGCATTAATAAAATATTATGTTCCGAGATCTGTAAAAGACTTACTGATACTATTCTAATTTAAAATACTGTCTGCTCAGTATGTCAGAGTAATTAGTAAGCACTTCTCCAAGGCTTATTCAGATAGGATGTGGGATGTGGGCTGAAAGGAATAGATACAATAAATGCACTATCAATGTATGGAAGATGATTGTCAACTGAATGTGATAAAAAGATCTGCCTTCTGGACTCAATGGATGGTAAAGCCTAAACTGGCATTGCAACACAAACACTGTTGTACTGTAGAAACTAATCACTTAATTTTTTTCAAAAGGTAGCAAATTTGATTTGTCAACTCTCCATTAAAAAAAAATCCTCTATAATAAGCAGCTTAGTGGATATTTATTAATACCAATTTTAATGCAAAATAAATTCCATATCTTATTTTCTGAAGCTTTCATGGGGAGGATAATAGCAAAAATATTAAGCTACTAAATCTTAAAAGTAATGAAATGAATATGAATTAGGGCAAATATAATGATGGAGGAGGAGGAGGAAAAATAGCTGCCGTCAAGCAGTACTGAAAATTCAGTTGTTAAATTCTGTTTTTTATCTTATTTCACTGTATTTTGTTGTTCATTTTGTTATTATAATGTTTATATTAATGCATTTTCCCATAATAGTACAGGCAGGCATAAATAATTAGCAGATTATATATAGAGAAGGGGGAGGTCTCTAGATAAATTACATCTTGTCTTTTAGGAAGACATTAAAAGCCTTTGCTTCTGCTTCTGATTATAACTTCCCTGAGCCAAAGTTAATCTTAACTATGACAACTTTTACTGACATCAGATTCAAGTTGCAGTCATTAAACCTGACTAATTTAATCTTTCAACAAACCACATAGTTTAAACAACCAGATAAATTGCTATTCTGGGTTGATATGATTCAGCAAAAGCCAGTTTGGAGTAGCAGTTAAGGCATCCTAGTAGAAATCAAAGGTCCTAGTAGTCTAACGATGTAGAAGATAAGGAGATTGTTGAGGACAATATGCAAAGAATGTTTCTACATTGTAAACCATCCAGAGAGTGCTGTAAAGAGGTATGGGGCAGTATATAAGCCTAAATGCTAATGCTATACATTTAAGAAAATGCTACTCTTTACACAAAGCATAATATCAGTTCTTCCTTAAGCTCTTTTTCAAATCATCCTTTATGCTATAGACTATTTTCCTAATGTCCAGATTCCTCTTTCTGAAATTTATTAGGTCCTCATAATTTGCACTGGGGTCCCCAACCCCTGGTCCATGGACCAACACCGGTCCACGGCATGCCAGAAACCAGTCCCCGCAAACAAGCAAAGCCCCATCTGCAGAATGCAGGCAGCACATGAACCCACACCCCCTCTGGTCTGCAAACAAACCTCTCTCCATGGAACCGGTCCCTGGTGCCCAAAAGGTTGGGGGCCTCTGATCTACAGTCCTTCTTATGGTGCTCAGCTGCCATAAGAGATTTGCTATGAGTATTGGTGACTACATTTACAGATACTATCCAGCTAGCTGGGGAGGGGGGTTGAGACAAAAAAGGAAAAAGAGTTCCAAAAATTATTTTCTTACTATCCGTACAAATTTATTTTTTAATACATTTAATGATTGGGAAGAACAAGAATAATTAAATGGAGGTTCCCTGATGTGTATGCAGGTTTCCTTTAGGAGTTTCCTTCAGTCAGAGTTCTGATCACAGACCACAAAGCTTGATACAGCCTTACAGAAATGAGAGTTGCACCAAGAACTATATAGCAGTCAGATAATACAGGTAGTCTTCAACTTACAACCACAATTGAGCCCCAAATTTATGTTAAGTGAGAAATTTGTGAAGTGAGATTTGCCCCCATTTTACGAATTTTCTTGCCACATTTGTTGAGTGAATCACTGCAGTTGTTAAATTAGTAACAAGGTTGTTAAGTGAATCTGGTTTCTCCATTGGCTTTGCTTGTCAGAAGGTTGTAAAAGGCGATCACATGACTCCGGGACACTGCAACCGTCATAAATGTGACCCAGTTGTCAAGCACCCGAATGTAAATCATGTGACTCTGAGGAAGCTGCAATGGTTGCACATGTAAAAAAACGGTCATAGTCACTTTTTTCAGCGCTGTTGTAACTTTGAACGGTCACTAAGCGAACTGTTGTAAGTCGAGGACCAATTCATAGAGAAAACCTATCTATTTGGTTGCTAAGAGTCACTTTTTTTAAAAAAAAAAATTTTTATTGACAAAACAATTAAAACAAAAAGGGACATGACATGACGTTCCAGTATACATAATCCTAGTAATTCGTTCCTTATCATATTTAAAGTTCTAAATATACATCTCTCTACATATTAACACATAATTTTATATACCACAAATTTAAACTTTAACTCAAAACCCGACCAGTTCTTCTTGACTCATACCAA
>NW_015398672.1:0-2176 GCF_001527695.2 Protobothrops mucrosquamatus
AAATAAAATAAAATAAAATAAATAAAATAAATAAAATAAAATAAAATAAAATAAAATAATAAAACAAAACAAAACAAAATAATAAAATAAAATAAAATAAAATAATATAAAATAATAAAATAAAATAATAAATAAAATAAAATAAAATAATAAAATAAAATAAAATAAAATAATAAATAATAATAAAATAAAATAATAAAATAAAATAAAATAATAAATAAAATAAAATAAAATAAAATAATAAAATAAAATAAAATAAAATAAAATAATAAAATAAAATAAAATAAAATAAAATAAAATAAAATAAAATAAATGCTGCAAATGATTTAAAGGGAGAAGAAATTAACTTTTGTAAAAAAGCTGATATTTACTGCCAAGGTATTTATAAATGTGGACTCAAAGTCCATGTTTCTTTGGGGGACTACAAAAATTCCTTATTGCAGTAATTGTTTCTTTGGTTTGTAGGAGTTAACAGTATACCTTCCAGACCAGTTGAGGGGTGTTTATATGGCAGCTAATTTTGGATTTTGTTTACAGATAGGTGGGTTCAAAAAATGGTGCTACACTTTAGATTTGCTATTACGACTTGTAAATTATGATATATAAATTAGTGATATGAAACCAGTTTGGTACAGTGGTTTAGACACCAGGCTAAAAACAAGGCAACTGTGAGTTCTAATCCTACCTTGGGCACAAATCCAGCTGTGGGATCTTGAGCTAGTCACTTTCTTTAAGCCCTAGGAAGGAGGCAATGGCTAACCATTTCTGTAAACCTTGCCAAGAAAACTGCAAGGACTTGTCTAGGCAGTCCCTAAGAATTGGACACAATTGAACGAAAAAAAAAAGTAATATGTACGAACTAGGCCAGGATAGCTTATTCAACAGGAAACCTGGAGAATCAAATGGGAATCAAAAGTATTTTTGGTCCTATACTTCAATAAGGGAAGTAAAAGGTATGCAAGATTTATCTTCACAGATCTCAGTAGATTAGGTTGAGAAATAGTAAGTGGCTAATAATATTGAGCAATAGGGCTGTGCAACAAAAAGGATCTGAGCGATTATTTGGAGCATGCATCAGCATGGATGTTGCATTTTCTCAAATCAAATATGTCTGATGATGTGCTAGTAGTCACGCAACTGGGGAAAAGACAGCTTCTTCATGGTAGTGCCAACAAGTGCAACAATCACTTCCAATCCAGAGCACTGCACAGCCCTTGTAAGACCAAGTAGATGTTTGAATTCTGATTGTGCAGTATTTCTTTGCAACTTCATGTACCTGTTATTTAATTTCAGCATGTATGTAGCAGTATGGGTTGGTGATAACATTTGTCTGCTGGAGTGGCCAGCCGCTCTAGCTCAGCTGAAGAAGTCAGGCTCTGGTAATAAGTCAGTGGATCAATTCCTGTTGCAACCAATAGATCTTCATTCAGTTGATCAGAAAAAAGCAGACCCTGCACTTCCAGGAATATTCCAGGAAGAAGAAATTCTATTCAAAGCTCCACTCGTCCAGGTTCTTTTCTTAATAAAGAAAGCAAGTTAGTGCACTGACATTTGTTTCATATTGATGTATAAATCTGAACTTTGACTTTCCAAGTATCTTAGTCCTGAGGAATGGAAATGTAACTGCAAAAGCATGTCTGCGGTCTCCTCCTCCTCCTCCTCCTCCTGAATGAAATTGTCCTCCTCCATGATTGCTCCCCTGCAACACTAAGAAGCATTGCTTATAGTCCTGGAATTAGAAAATAACCAGACTTCTAGCCATGGAAGGACTTCTCCTGTATACATTTATGCATCCTACTTTTTAAAGCCATTTAAACTAATGGCAGCCATCGCATCCTGGTGGAAGCAAATTCTGTAGTTTAATCCCACCGCTGTATTTGTAAACTTGTAAACCATCCAATTTTAGGAAGGTTGTGTACATAAATATCAGCCTTTGCTGGGCCACAGATCTTGAGTACTGTACGTGGGAAAGAAGATGACTCTTGATGTCTAGAAAAGCCCTTCAGATTTTCCACTGCCACCAAACCTGTTTGACTGAATTGCAGGTTAAAAAGGCATGCCAGCTGTAATTTTTGAGCTCTAGGGAGCATGTCCTTTGCCTTAATGAAATACTTTGCCGATTCCATTTGTAAAGAAACCGAAGACTCCTCAGGTTTATGATCAAGTTGTAAAGATT
>NW_015398672.1:5516-6875 GCF_001527695.2 Protobothrops mucrosquamatus
GATGAAGAATCTGCAAGAAAACAATCAAACTCAGAGAGCACCAAAATGTCAACCCTGAGCTACATATACAGGCAGTCCTCGACTTACAGCAGTTCATTTAGTGACCACTCAAAGTTACAACGGCATTGAAAAAAGTGACTTATGACTGTTTTTCACACTTACGACTGTTGCAGCCTTGCCGTGGTCATGTGATCAAAATTTGGATGGTTGGCAACTGACTTATATTTATGATGGTTGAGATATCCTGGGCTCGTGAGATCAACTTTTGTGACCTTCAGACAAGCAAAGTCAATGGGGAAGCCAGAGTCACCTAATAACTGTGTCACTAACTTAGCAACTGCAGTGATTCATCTAACAAGGGAGTCGAGAAAAGTTGTAAAATGGGGCAAAATTCACTTAACACATGTTTCACTTAGCAACATAAATTTTGGGATTGATTGTGGTTGCACGTCGAAGACTATCTGTATTCTCTTCTGTTGGAATCGCACTTCAGAAGGTAAGCAGATGGGAGATATTTGCATGTTGGCATACCTCTACCAAGAAACAACCCTTTTTCCTGCATGGATGACCATGACAAGCATGCCCTGCCCATCGGTGTAAGATACAGACCTCCAATGAGCTGTGCAGCTAAATGGGAAACAGCTCCAATGACCAAAAACAGAGCCAATTTGGTCTAATGGCTAAGGCATCAAGCTAGAAAGCAGGAGACTGTGAGTTCTAGTCCTGCCTTAGCCATGAAAACCAGCTGGGTGACTTTGGGCCAGTCACTCTCTCTCTCAGCCCAACTTACCTCATATGGCTGCTGTGGAGAAAAAGGGAGGAAGGGGGAGGGTGTGTTGGATATGTTTGCCACTTCGAATTATTTATAAAAATAAGGAACAGCTTATAAGGAACGGCTGCTGGAATTGGGTATGTCTAGTTTAACGAAGAGAAGGACGAGGGGGGACATGATAGCAGTGTTCCAATATCTCAGGGGCTGCCACAAAGAAGAGGGAGTCAAGCTATTCTCCAAGGCGCCTGAAGGCAGGACAAGAAGCAACGGATGGAAACTAACCAAAGAAAGAAGCAACCTAGAACTAAGGAGAAACTTCCTGACAGTTAGAACAATTAACCAGTGGAACAACCTGCCTCCAGAAGCGATGAATGCTCCAACACTGGAGGTTTTTAAGAAGAGACTGGACAGCCATTTGTCCGAAATGGTATAGAGTTTCCTGCCTGAGCAGGGGGTTGGACTAGATGACCTTCAAGGTCCCTTCCAACTTTACTATTATTATTATTATTATTATTATTATTATTATTATTATTATTATTATTATTATTATTATTATTATTATTATTATTATTATTATTATTATTATT
>NW_015398673.1:0-1400 GCF_001527695.2 Protobothrops mucrosquamatus
CTTAAAGTTGCCAAGGCTGAGAAACACTTAGAGAAAACACAGGCCTAGACCTTACTACAGATTTAAGATGCACAGTAGTAAATCCTACGTCAGTGGCGGCGAACCTATGGCATGCGTGCCAAAGGCGGCACTCAGAGCCCGCTCTATGGGCACGCGTGCCATCGCCCCAGCCCTGCCTCCCCCTGTGGCCCCCACCCTCCCCAGCAGCCCCCCCAGAGGAGAGTTGCCCCCGGGCGCGGCCTGCGCGGAACAGCACAGCCAAGGACATGGCAGCCAGGCAGCAGGGACAAGACTCCGCCTTCGCGCCGTCGTGCGCAGATGATGCTGCGGGGTGCGGGCGGAGGGCGTGGCCCCCATGGCGCTGCAGGGCCGCCTGGGTGATCTGCTGAGACGGGCCATGGAGGCAGTGGGTGGCCCTGCAGGCGAGCAGGTGGGGTAGGGGTGGAGCAGGGGGCGGAACGGGCAGGGTGGTTTTGGGGCACTCGGTCTCTAAAAGGTTCGCCATCACTGTCCTAGGTTATCCTAAAAGTAACTGAGGCAATGATGGCTGGAGGAATTTCTGTTGTATCCAAACTAGTAGCACACGGATGAATGAATAGAGACGTGACAAAAAATTACTAATACCTCTGAATGGCTCTGAGTGAACCTGTTTAATGATCCTAATCGCTCTCGGGACACTGAATCATAGCAAATAATTAGAAAAAAGGTGTAGTTTAGGGGACTAATGCAGCTGCCCTAATTTATATAAAAAAGTAAACATTGTAGTTATAACATTATGGATGTGGAAAATATTGATAAGAGAGAAGTTGGCTCTCTCTGTTTTTTCCAATGTCAGAATTCAGGGTCAACTACTGGAGCTTAAAAGCAGGGAAAATCAGAGCACTATGCCCAAATCTGAAAAACCAGGCTGAGCAATATTCGCCAATTTAGAGGATTTTAAGAGAGTCTAGACAAATGTGTGCAGGATAGAGCTATTAACAACCATTAGTCTTGATGGCGGAATCGGCCTCAGAAGCTCTCCATACTAACTGTAGGTTAGTATGTCCTTATACACCTTCTGGCTGATCCAGAAACCTGGTGAGGCCTTGGCTGACTCCAGTAAAGGCTCATCCTATGTACTTACGTTTCCTTCTTATCTCTGAATGGGCAGTTGGAAGAGAAAGAAAACCTTTAGCAGCAAAGAAATCAATGGCGAAAAACGGCTACATACAAGATGCCCTAAACCAGGGCTTTTCAACCTTTTCACCCATTGTACCACTTTTAGGATATGGCAACATCCTAGGACCACCAGTCGCCTAGCAAAGTGTCAAAAACTTGATGACCAAAAAAAAAAAAAAAAAGGAAAAAAGTGATAAAGTACAGGTAGTCCTCGACTTACAACAGTTCGCTTAGTGACTGTT
>NW_015398673.1:4519-6874 GCF_001527695.2 Protobothrops mucrosquamatus
AGTGGCTTCATGGAGGGTATATAATTGTCCTGTAGAATATCATCGTTTCTATCATTGAGGAAGTGATGATAAAGTTGTTGAAAGCTAGTTTGGCAAGGCCAAGCAATCAGTTCCCTAAGTTCTCTGAAACCACAATCAGCAGCCAATTGCCAATCACTCTAGATTTCCTCTGCAGGAAATACATGAGATTTATTTCTACGTGCTTTTGAGTTATGGCAGCAATTCAGCTCAAGCACGCCTCTAAGCCGTCAAAGTAATGCAATGTTTGCAGAACACTTAAGAGTCCCCAAAAACTGAACAATAAAGCTATAAATGGCTTTTCAATGGACACCCTAATGGCACGACAACGAAGTAGGAAAACTCATCTGTCCTCTCTTAAAACAATAACCCCTCTAAACGACGACAGTAGCACCAGAAAGCTTGTTTGAGCAACCTGCCGGAGCAGTGGAGCATGTCAAGAACAGCTGCTAGACCCTAGGAGAATCCCTCTGAAAAGGTTTTTTTTTTTTTTCTTAGATCAAACCAGAAGATCCACTAGGCCGGGGGTGTCAAACTGCCGGCCCGCAGGCCGGTTTCATCATACCGGAGCCGCGCCCACCCCATTGCCGGCAACGGCGAAAAAGCTCCGATACATTGCACAACGTCACGTGACGTCACGAATTTGACATGTCTGCACTAGGCAAAGAGATGATGGAACACAGCTGCATAATGGATGGACTTAGAATCATAGGTCTGGAAGGGACCTTGGAGGTCTTCTAGTCCAATTCTCTGCCCAAGGCAGGAGTCCTTATACCAGTGGTGGCGAACCTATGGCACGCGTGCCAGAGGCGGCACTCGGAGCCCTCTCTGTGGGCACATGTGCCGTTGCCCCAGCCTTGCCTCCCCCTGCGACCCCCTCCTCTCCAGCAGCCCCCCTGAAGTTGAGTCGCTCCCGAGCATGGCCCATCACGGAGCAGCGCAGCCAAGGACATGGCAGCCAGGCAGCGTAGACAAGACTCTGTCCTCATGCCCCATCCCGCAAGGTTGATACTGCGCAAACACACACCAAACCTTAATGACATATCTTCTAATCTCACAATGACTTGTTGACATTATAAAGGTGCACTGCATTAGCTGCCTGCATTAAATCTGAAATTCTCATTTTGAGAATGTGAGACCTGAATGGGGGGGGGGGAGAAACGCTATTAGGATCAATAAAATATAGAGTTGATTATGTTGAAAAGTAAAGTAACATTAAAAAATAGAGAGCAAACAGAAGCCTCTTCTGTGAGGAAATTTCTCTAATGAAAAAGTTGGAGGTACTTGCAAAAAAAAAAACCCTACGTTTGGAGAGAAAAGGTAGCCTAATGAATAAGCAGGTGAATTATTCTATTCTATTCTGTTCTGTTCTGTTCCATTCCATTCCATATTTTCTATTCTATTCTATTCTATTCTATTCTATTCTATTCTATTCTATTCTATTCTATTCCATTCCATATTTTCTATTCTATTCTATTCTATTCTATTCTATTCTATTCTATTCTATTCTATTCTATTCTATTCTATTCTATTCTATTCTATTCTATTCTATTCTATTCCATTCCATTCTATTCCATTCTATCCCATTCCATATTTTCTATTCTATTCTATTCTATTCTATTCTATTCTATTCTATTCTAATCTAATTTTCTGTTCTGTTCTGTTCTGTTCTATTCTATTCCATATTTTCTGTTTTGTTCTGTTCCCTTAGCATTGCAAGTAGTCCCCGATTTACAACCAGAATTGAGCCCAACATTTCTTTTTGTGACCTTTCTTGCCACAGCTGTTAAGTTAGTAACACGGTTGTTAAATGAATCTGATTTTCCCATTGACTCTGCTTGTCAGAAAGTCATAAAAGTTGATTACGTGACCCCGGGATTCTGCAACCGTCATAAATACGAACCAGCTGCCAAGCGGCTGAATTTCGATCACATGGCCGGGGGGGGCAATGGTCTTAAAGCATGAAAAACCGTCACAAGTCACTTTTTTCAGTGCCGTTGTAACTTCGAATAGCCACTAAACGGATGGTTATAAGTAGAGGACTTACCTGTGTTATCAAGTTTATTTGCCTCCCCCCATCTCACGGTTCAAGGTGACTCTGAGCAGCGAACTTATCAAATTAACTAACAATATAATGGTAATAATAATAATAATAATAATAATAATAATAATAATAATAATAATAATAATAATAATAATAATAATAATAATAATAATATAAAGTTGGAAGGGACCTTGGAGGTCATCTAGTCCAACCCCCTGCTCAGGCAGGAAACCCTATACCATTTCAGACAAATGGCTGTCCAGTCTCTTCTTAAAAACTTCCAGTGTTGGAGC
>NW_015398673.1:12773-17265 GCF_001527695.2 Protobothrops mucrosquamatus
AGACCCACCAAATCTGAAGGTTACAGTGCTCTTTGTGATCACACCCACACAATCCAGAGAACGCCCTTTCTTGTCTCTTCTCAAAAGATAGGAGAATCTGCTGACAAGCAACTGTGCTCCATCACTAAGCCCAACACCTCTAAAGTTATTCTTTCACTGACCCGCAGCGCGTAGACACCATCCAAGCATCCAATGGCAATGTGCCTTCCAGCCATCTCCCAAGGGGGTCGTCCAATCCAATTCCAAGGACAAATCCCTCCTCCCCCTCACAGTATTTATAGCAGTATTTCTGTATCCTGGTGACAAGAGCGTCAAGCATCTAAAATGTTTGTGCAACTAACAACAGGAGTCCAAGAATGGAACCGGTATCTCATGGGGCCAAGAGAGAGCCTGCTTTTGGGGTTGAAAGATCTGATGGAAGATGTGATCAAGGTGTTGAAGGAAAAAAAATCTTCATTAGAGTTCAGTCCAAGCCGGAAATAAACAAACATGGAGACTGCTTTAGAAAGAAGGCTGTAGTTTATTGAAGAAGAGAGCCAGACAGAAACATGGCTCTGGGGGAAAAAAAAAGTAGAGAGCACATGTAGTAGGGAGTGGGTTTTTATACCCTCTTGGGCTTTTGTTTGGAGTTGTTTCTGTGGCATGAACTTTGACCTGAGTCTGAGTGTGCCTTTCTGGTATTCTGATGGTGGTGGGTTAATCCTATTATGTCCCAAAGGTCATATCCTGCTTCCCTGGGGGTGTGGCTGATGACTGTTGGGTTATTTTGTGTGGGGGATTGTTGATTCTAGGGATCTTTATTCCTAATCCCAGTTTCCTGACTCCAATCTTTCTGGCAAGATTATCACATCTGCATTTCTGCAGACCTGGTTTCTGTTTGGGGCAGAGACACGTGTGTGTGTGTGTGTGTGTGTGTGTGTAGGTTGGTTTCTGCCTTTAAAATCCTTTGGGGAAATATATTCTGCCTTTTTAATATTCCCCAAAATATTTCTTTCTCTGGATTGTTCCCACAAAGGCCGTGTGCTATCCACTCATCTGCAGTTATGAGAGTGTGTTGTGGTCAATTCAATGGTGGCTGTGGCTGAGATGGTTCATTGAGAAACTCCAGCTTGTCAAAACAGAGAATAGTGGTTAAGCTGTTCTTCCATGGAGACACATAGAAGGACTTCAACTGAAAACTAGCAACTGCTTTCCAAGCAGATCTTGCCTCTGCATGTTTCCCAAAACATCCCAAATGGATGCATCTTCCTTGCAAACAGCAATCTAAAGGCAAAGAATATAAACCAACTTTCTCCAGTGCTCTGTGGCTGAAGAGGTCCAGGACACATCTGGACACGGGGAAGGTTAGTGCAGAGGAACTGGAGCTAAATTCCAACCATTTGTTTAGTGACTGTTCGAAATAAAAACGGCCCTGAAAAAGTGAATTAGGACCACTTTTCACACTTACGACCGTTGCAGCATCCCCATGGTCATGTGATCAAAATTCAATGCTTTGGCAACTGGCATGTATTTATAACGGTTGCGGTGTCCCGGGGTCACGTGATCATCTTCTGCGACCTTCTGACAAGCAAAGCAACTGCAGTGATTCACGTAGCAACTGTGACAAGGTCATAAAATCCAGAACGATTTGTTGATAAATACCAGTACTCAAATATGGAGATTTGATGACATAGATGCGGCATCATGGACACCAGCTTGGCACAGAAAAAAAGCCAGAGTTAGATTTAAAAATGTGATTTAAACTCTCACTTATTGGGTCAACAAAGCTTTAGAGATTCGAACTGATTTGACAATTAACTGAGTATGTGAAATTAATAAGATGATAATTTGTGTAATGATATGTTTGTCTTAGACATGATAACTATTTTGGTTGAGATTTACATTTTATTTAACGGGCTGAAATGTTTCTTTATTTTTTATTCTGTTTATATAGAAAATTACTTTGTAATAGAAGAAGAACTAGAGAGATTTACGATAAGAGAAGAAAGGGTATTAACCAATGATCTATTAAATTAAGAAATGGAATATATGTAAAAATACTAGAATGTTATTGTTGGAATACTATGTATGTTGTAGAAGGGATACCCGAAGTCTTATTAATATGTTTACTTAAGATGAATTTGAATATGTTAATCGAAATTAGTGAAGCTTAAACCAGGATGATGATCGTTTGGACTGATTGAATTTTATGAAGAAATAGATTAAACGAAATTCCTCATATCATGTGAGGGAAATTTTTAATGTACTAACTTCAGTTACATATGTATGACTTTATTTTTGGGTGACTGATTTCCCTTTCACTACGGTGTTTTCCTGAGCACTCTGATGTAAAAATTAAAAAAACCAATAAAATGTGTTTGAAAAAAAAAAAAGAAAGGTCATAAAATGAAGCAAAACTCACTTAACTGTCTTGCTTAGCAACAGAAATTTTGGGGCCCGTTGTTATAAGTCGAGGACTTCCTGTACTAAACTTTTTTTTTTCAGTGTCATTCCCTCTTAATGTGCTCATTTAAAAGGAGGATGTGACTCCCTGGGGCCTGATGACTGAGCAATATTTATTACATTCTCTATTCCACCTTCCGGAAGAAAATGATTCAGCAACTTTTTTTAAATGATACAAACCTCTCTATCATCAACACAATCCTGTGCAAGTTTAGCCTGGGACTAACTTTAGAAACAGGAACCAGAGGTTAGTTAAAGCCACACATCATATTGTTATAATTTAATTATGATTTATTAAGAAAACCATGATTGTCTGGGTTGGTAAATGGCATTATGACTTAAACCAATGGTTAGGAGCCAGAAGGGTTGGATTAGCATTTGTCAAAACTGAACAAATCACATTCTGGAACAGTGTTATAGGTCAGTGTTTTTCAACCTCAGGTGTATGGACTTCAATTCCCAGAATTCCCCAGCCGTAATTCTGGAAGCTGAAGCCCACACACCTTAAAGCAGGGGTCTTCAAACTTGGCCCTTTTATGACTTGTGGACTTCAACTCCCAGAATTCCTCAGCCAGACTTAATACGTATCATATAATAAAATATAAAGAAATATCTGATCTAATTGACCATTGTGTCATGCTGTTTAAGACGGATGAATTTTGATAATAACAGGTTGACCCACACCCAAGTTTCTCCCCTCTTTATCATTTTCCCCATTGTATCTATTGTTCTCACTTTCGCTGACCAACTGGTTCTATCTTGTTGTCGATGTTTGCGGACCTGCCTTAAAAAGCAGCTGCTTTAACAGGTCATCTGCTTGGCCTTTATATGAATCACACCCAGAGCAAATAACTCTGCCACAGAAGAACTACTGAGATATGAAATACTGAGACACACCGAGCCTTTAAATTTACAAGGATCCTTCCAGATGCTGTATTTAATACAACCTACATCATAAAAAAAAAATCCTAAGTCACAGAATCGTGGAACTGAAAAGAACCACAAGTGTATTAAATTTAGCCCTCTGTGATATGCAGAAAAAGTAATTCAGCTATTCTCAGGATCAGTGGTCTTCAAACCTAGCAACTTTAAGACGGGTGGACTTCAATTCCCAGAATTCCCTAGCCAGCCACGACAAGCAAAGCCAGCAGGGTTTTGCAAATGATGATTGTGTGACTGCAGGACCCTGCAACAATCTGATACTCTCCTATCAGTGGCAAGTGGAACCACCCGTCGTAAGCCGGTGTTCTGTATGATGTCCCATATTATGACATCACTTAGTAATGGAGTTCACGGTTTGTCAGTGAGAACTACTTGTATTGTCATAAAATAGGCCACTCTTTCCGTTCCCCAATCCTGCAAAAACTGACCTGTTATGTCACCCACACAACAGCAATAACAAGGAGCTAAGTATCCCTGCCGTATCTAAAATTGCTGCAAATCCCGGAAGGGCAAATAATTCCTCACCTCCGTTTTATGACAAGGGAAAAATGCTTGTGTACATTCAGATGTGCATACTAACACACACCAATCTACATCTTCACTTTCTACAAATATGATTTCATGTGATGACTCTGCTTGAGAGCTGTCAAGTAATTTCTGGCTTATTTTGCAGTGTATTCGAATCCATAGGGAAAATAGTATTTTGTTTGAAAGACTGAAAATCTTTGGGATTTACCCGTTTCTAGGAACTGCTACCTAATCTCATCTCCCGGCTCCAGGTTTAAGAAGGGCTTTTAAAAGAATGATGCCGTAATGGCTTTTCAGCTCCACCTTATAGGAAGTGCTCTGATGGTTGGATACAGAAAAAAAAAATCAGAGCACTTCCTATGAGGTGGAGCTGAAAAGCCCTCACGGCACCATTCCTTTAAAAGCCCTTCTTAAACTTGGAGCCGGGAGATGAGATTAAATAGCAGTTCCTAGAAACGGGTGAATCCCAAAGATTTTCAGTCTTTCAAACAAAATACTATTTTCCCTATGGATTTGAATATACTGCAAAATAAGCCAGAAATTACTTGTCAGCTCTCAAGCAGAGTCATCACATGAAATC
>NW_015398674.1:0-3078 GCF_001527695.2 Protobothrops mucrosquamatus
CAAGTAATAAATGCCATCCCAATGCCTTTCTGTTTTATTCTTACGACGCAAACACAACAATGTGACTGTGTGTTTTATTTTTCCAGCCCGGGACGCTCTCAATCAAATTCCTTTCCCACAGCAGCCAATTCAAGTAAAAGGTAATTGATGTCCTTCCATGGGCATGCATAGAATGTATTTATCCTTATTCAGACTCCGAATCCAACTTATTCTTAATCAAGTCCATTCTTGATTGGTAATAAAGCTCTCATTCCCACTTCGCTCCTGACTGAGAATCCGCTTTCGAGGTGGTCGTTCACTTTTCAAGTTTTGCAACCTGGCCACGGGTAACCTCTGTGACAAACGAGAACAAATTTGGCTGGGTTTAATCCCGTGGATGAAAATGTGTTAACATTAGTACAAGCAGCCCTCGCCTTAGTGACCAAAATTTATGTTGCTAAAGCAGAAATTGGTGAAATGAGTTTTGCCCCAATTTTACGACCTTTTTTTTGCCACGGTTGTTAAGTGAATCGCTGCACTTTTTAAGTTAGGATCACGGTTGTTAAGTGAATCTGGCTTCCCCCCCCCATGGACTTTTGCTTGTCGGAGGGTCACAAAAGAGGATCACGTGACCCCGGGACCCTGTGACCCTCATAAGTGTCAAGTCAGTTGTCAAGCATCCGAATTTTGATCACGTGGCCATGGGGCAACAGGTCATAAGTGTGAAAAAGGATCATAAGTCACTTTTTTCAGTGCTGTTTTAACTTTGAACCGTCACTAAAAGAACTGTTGTTAAGTCAAGGACTATCTGTAATGCTTCCCCCCCTCCTCTCTTTTTTCAAGTGAAAGCTGTGCTCAAAAAAAGAGAATATGGACCAAAGTACACAAAGAATAACTTCATCACTGGCGTGAGAGCAATAAGTGAATTTTGCCTTAAGTCCAGGTACGTTCATCTCTTCAGATATTAAATTGGTATGACATGGTGTTTTCCAAAGTTACTCTACAGCCTTACAAGTACAAATGGGTGGTGAAAAATACTACAGACAAGAGGTACCATATTCGGTGGTACTGTTCTGTCCCAGCCCACGTGAGTCCTTGTTATGCTCACAAGGAGAAACCCCTCTTCCAAGAAACAGGCAGGAACCGCAAGAAAAAAACAACCCCTTTTATTCTCACAGACTGAGTCGATGTCCAAGGCAAACAAACACAGTTCACAGAAACTCGATCCTCCACGCCAACGGCTGCCTTCAGCCACCAGTACCTCCCACACCTTCCCTTTTATTATGCAGCCAAGGCGTGGCTTCCTCATGCCTTCTCCTTCGCCTTTGGAGCCGCCCCATTGCATTCCTCTGTCCTACTCACTTCTCTTGCCTGTGCATTCGTGCATCCAGGATTTGTCCCAGCTGTTCTTCATCACTTTCCAACTCAGATTCCCAGCACAGCTATGTCTCAGCCTGAGCGCGAGTAGAGGGGCCAAGCTCCTCGTCTGACTGTAAGTCTGGGAGCTCCTAGAACAGTAATGGGCAAACTACGGCCCGCGGGCCGTATACGGCCCGGCGGCCGTTTCAAGCCGGCCCGCGGAGCACTAGATAATTTATTCATTTATTCACCTCATGCTGTGTCTAGTGAGGTGAATAAATGAATAAATTATCTAGTGCTCCCGGTGGCTGGCTAGCCTTCGTGTTTTGCTTGTTGTTGTTTTGTTTTGGGGTGTTTTTTTTGGATGTTATTTTTTTTTTCCTCCCCTCTTAAAAAATTACGGTGTGTGTGCGTCTTGGGCTCTACAGCCTTGTTGGCTTGCGGGATTATTGAAGCCCTTCAAGTGATTAGTTACTGCCCCCAAACCGGTGGCGGCAGGGCGGGCTGGGCTTTCGAATGGGCTTGTGCAGCGCGAGTGATGCTAAGAATGTTCGGAATGAGAAGAGGAATGAAATGAACGCGAGGAGCGGACTCTCTACAGGGGAGGCGGAGCCACGGCCCGCAACACCCAGGGGATGAGGAGGGGAGGAGCCAGGAAGCAGCTGGTGACCTCATAGGAAAGTCCAGGGGAGGAGGGAGCGAGCGAGGGGAAAGGAGAGGGGGGGGAGAGAAATCAGATCACATGGGGAGGGGAAAAGTTGGAGGGGGGTGGGAAGATAGGTGTCCTTGCGAGCCACCTTAGTCGCAAGCGCAGTGGAGGAGCCTCTTGAAATGGGATCCCGCTCACATGCCGAGGCACAATCGCGAGGGCGGAGCTGAGGCCCCCTCGGCTGAGCCAGGATCGCTCCAGCTGCGGCTCCCGTACAGGTGGCGGAGAGCGAGGATTTCAGCGCCCTTGGGGGAAAAAGGCTGGCTGATGCAAACTTTCTGGAGCTCCTTGGAGTGCGCGCTGGCGAGAGGTGGAATTTGTCTCGAATCAATCGCAGCAACGACGAGGAGGAGGAGGAGGAAGAGGAGGAGGAAAGAAGCAAAAAACAAAATGCCGCCGAGTTTCATTGAAACACAAACATAACTCTTTTAGGGTCGAGGGGGGAAGAAAGCGTGTCTTCGGCAACAAATCGTAGTTAAGGATGCCTTAACTGCGCTAGGGAAAGTAGGACGGGCGGGAGTTTGTTGGCATTTGTTTGTTTGCTCAGGGTGTGATTTACAAAAAAAAAAAAAAATCTCGAGCGCGGCAACTCCTCCACTTTTGAATTTGTTTCAACGGCTGCGGTTGTGTGATTCCACATCGCGTGTTTCTCTTCCCGGGGTGAAACCAATGTCATTTCCCCCTTGCAGAAATGGGCTCCTGAGGGATTTTCGGTAGCGAACGATCTCATTTAACTATTTGAGATCTGGATGCAAAGAAAGCCACGTTGTAAAATCGGGAGCGGTGGCCGTCCTGATTTGGGGAAAGGGAGCCGGAGCAAGGGTGGGTCACTGGAATCACTCTTCACCACAAACTAGGCAACCATTTGTGTGCAAACTTGGCATAATCCTGGGTTTAGCTTTAGCTTATGATTCTATGTGTCCTGAGAATGCAGAAAAATAGTTAAATAAATCAAAGTTGCTATGGATAAGTGCAAACACTTATGTAATTGTGACACTGAAATCTCATGTTTTGTTTTGGTTTTTTAATTA
>NW_015398674.1:5678-6874 GCF_001527695.2 Protobothrops mucrosquamatus
CCCCCCCCCCCCCAACTTTGTTAAAACAGGTCTACAGAAGTCTGGGGCAGCCCGGAAGCTCTTGCGCGGGAGAGGAAACGGCGGAAAGAAGCTGAAAGGGAATACATGGAAAGTAAGTGTAAAACACACCTGGAAGGGCTTCGTTGTTTTGATTTTGGGGAACACCCAGTGGTGTGTTTAATTAAATTGTAGGGTTGTTTTTTTTTATGCGTGGCTCCTAAGATCTTCTGGAAGTGGATGTAATTGGAAGCAGTGCTAGGCTGCATTAACAGAGGGATAGACTCAAGATCACGTGAAGTGTTAATACCACTTTACAATGCCTTGGTAAGGCCACACTTGGAATACGGCGTCCAGTTTTGGTCCCCACGATGTAAAAAAGATGCTGAGACTCTGGAAAGAGTACAGAGAAGAGCAACAAAGAGGATCAGGGGACTGGAGGCTAAAACATATAAGGAAAGGCTGCTGGAATTGGGGATGTCTAGTTTAATGAAGAAAAGGACGAGGGGGGACACATGATAGCTGTGTTCCAGTATCTCAGGGGCTGTCCCAAATAAGAGGGAGTCAAGCTATTCTCCAAAGCGCCTGAAGGCAGGACAAGAAGCAAGGGATGGAAACTAATCAAGGAGAGAAGCAACCTAGAACTAAGGAGAAACTTCCTGACAGTGAGAACAATTAACCAGTGGAACCACCTGCCTCCAGAAGCGGTGAATGCTCCAACACTGGAAGTTTTTAAGAAGAGACTAGACAGCCATTTGTCCGAAATGGTATAGGGTTTCCTGCCTGAGCAGGGGGTTGGACTAGATGACCTCCAAGGTCTCTTCCAACTATTATTATTATTATTATTATTATTATTATTATTATTATTATTATGGATCATCGCACAGTCAGCCAGATGTTCAGACTGGATTTGGCATTTTGCCTATCGAGTCCTTACCCAGGACCTGGGATAGGCAGATGTGGATGTTGGATGGTATTACAGATATCGTCGCAGGATGGAAGCAGTTCCTAGTAAGGCCGCCTTTTGCAATTGACTAATGGTGAATTTGTCAATGCCAATGATGGTGTTCAAGTGGTGCTCCAGTTGTTTTGGAATTGCACCCAAGGCGCCTATTACTATTGGTACTACCTTTGCTTGCTTTTGCCACAGTCTTTACTATTATTATTATTATTATTATTATTATTATTATTATTATTAT
>NW_015398675.1:0-6873 GCF_001527695.2 Protobothrops mucrosquamatus
AGCCACTGCTTCTGGACCCCTCTTTCACACCCACTCCCAGTTGGGTGACGGAGCAACGTTGCCTGCAACCAAGCCAGAGGACAAGCCATTGCAAGAGACAGTTGGAAGGACCAGCCTGGCTTGTGCAGAAGAAAAATGCCTAAATATCAGGGATATGGAGCTTAGCCTCACCTCTGTCTTTGGGCAGGTAACTAAAAAACTGGGAGCAGATGGGGGAAGCCATGACAAGGAAGAAGAGTGGGCTATCCAGGAAGAGGCGGGGGCTGAAAATCGGGGAATTTGTACTTGAGGTTCAATGGAAGAAAAACTCAAATAAGAGAAATCCCCCGGCCAAGATCTGTTTTTTTCCCCTAATCCTAAAAATCCTTAGGATTTTCCTACAGCAAATCTGTAGGATTGACCCCTTCTGTAATTAAAGGTTGTACCAGTTTGAGATTGGTGGTGCCCCCATCCATGCCCCGCAATACTGTGGGCCTTTTGGCCATAATTACCAATTTAGCTCTTCCAGCTCCAGAAGAAATTAAGACAAATTTTCTGCATTTCTGTTGCAGCTGTGAGTGGATTGGTTTGCCATTGGTAGGATCGCCTCCTTTTTCTTATTCTCCTTCATACGGTGAAAAAGCAAATGCAGTGAAAAAGGAAAGGGGTGGGTGGAGCAGGGAGCAGGATAGCATTTGGCTACCATTTGATTGTGCCCTACAGAAGACAATCTAGATCAGGGGTCTTCAAACTTGGCCTTTTATGACTTGTGGACTTCAACTCCCAGAATTTCTCAGCCAGGCATGCTAGCTAGGAATTCTGGGAGCTGAAGTCCACAAGTCATAAAAGGGCCAAGTTTGAAGACCCCTGATCTGGAGGGAGCATAGGCTCTAGTCCAACTACCTGCACAAGCAGGAGAGTCTATACCATTTCAGATAAGTGGCTGTCCAGTCTCTCTTGAAAACCTCCAGTGATGGAGTGCCCACAACCTCTGGAGACAAGCCGTTCCACTGGTTAATTGTTCTTATTGTCAGGAAATTTCTCCTTAGTTCTAGGTTGCTTCTCACCTTGATTAGTTTCTATCCATTGGTTCTTGTCTTGTCTTCTGGTGCTTTGGTAAATAGTTTGCCCCCCCTCTGGCATAACATTTTAACTCTTAAAGCTTTCTATTTTTTCCTAACCTAAACTTGGGTCTTTCCCCTGTGTTATATTACAATTTTCAACAAGTAGGGGAAGACCATTTTGTGTTAGAAAGTCCTTAAATACTTATACAAACAAGCCTGAATTTCTCTGCATACTTTTGTGACTTACTCACTCTTGTGATCAGATTGTATGACCCAAATGTGCTTTTTATATAAGCCCTTGACTTGTATCAATTTTCATAAATGCTATGATTGTAGTTTTATTTCTCACTAGGGAATTGTTTAGACAAGAGATTGTTTTTTCCATTTGAATTGTCTCTCTCCCAATTTCTGTCCAGAATTAGTGTTATTTATAACAGATGTTAAGAATCACTGTTCAGCTCTAGTGAAAATGGCCTTGAGTGTCTAAATTACAGTGGATTCTGTTAGCTCATTCAGATCTTGTGGCCAGTTGATACATTTGACTGACAGTCTTGATAATGTATGTGCTACCTTGTACGTCCAATGATGCTGGTAAGGCTATAGCATCTATACTCAATGGAAGCAGCCCATCCTTGGTGCAAAGATTTAATTGTCACAGAGGAGATTATGTCCACATATACTCTAAGAGAAAGGAAGGTCAGTTTATGAGCCAGGGACTCTCCATTTGCAGGCCTCTGAGATGGAGTTTTTGGAAGCAGGAAAGAGGAACAGACCATGGATAATGTTTTCCTTTCTGATATACTGCAGTGCTCAGAGGAAGAGATGCCTGTTTGCCCTCCATCCTCTGCTTCAGCACCATCTATTATAGAGTTTTGCATAATCCTGAGGATTATGGTACTACTCTACGCCTTTCCCCCTCCATTTACTTTCCCTTAATATTCTAGATATATTCAACAATAAAAACCCTGAAAATCCTCAAAGAGACTAAACCTCCTAGAAGAGAATCACTTGTTACTATAAAAAACCCACTGCCATCAGCGCCAGCTGCCTCCAGCCCAATTCCAATGCTCTGTGGGGATGGGGGGGGCTTAGAAGCCATGGGCAACTGCACCAAAACCCTAGGCAAGCATCTCTCCAAGGTAGGGAGAAAAAGATGGAGGGGTGGGGGGCCCCTCTTCATCCTGTTGCTTCCCCATTTTTTATCTCTGTCTCCTTGCATGTGGCTGTTTCAGCACAAGTTTGTCTACTTTCCTTGTTTTGCTGTGTTTGTCCATCAATGTCCCGATTTTAGACCTGAATTTTTTTTTAGAAAATATGGCAAAATGTCCCCATTTGGTGAGTGCTTGTGGAAAAACTCTTTGCCCTATCTCAGACTTACGAGCTTTGAGGCGTCACCCCAGGATCCTTTAGCTCTAGGTACAAATGCTCCAAATTGTTGGAATGTTTTAAAGAAGAATTATTCAGGAGGCTGAAAATGGCCCTTTCCTTTCTCCCTGTTTTAATCCTTAGTTTAGCAGCCAGATCTATTTCTCACATCCAGTGAATGAGGGAACGAAAAAGTTGTAACCCAGGACAAGAAAATGTTGGTTCTTGGAATTTGGTCCCATAGTTTAAGCTCACTCCCACATTCTTGCCGTTTGCTCAAGGTCAGTCATCTCCCTTCTTGATGACTAGGTGAGAAGCATGGAAGACAAGCAAACCTGTATTCCAGTATTTGCATGCCACTTCTGTACACTGCTTAGAGGAAAGGGTGACACTGAAGACAGAATGGAAGGGAGAGAATGTTGTGAATTGTTCAGTGAGGGAAACAAAAACGTGTATGTTGAAAAAATATTTAGCTCTAATAGTAGAGAGTCTATGTAGCTCAGGGTTGAATTTTGGATTCTTGAGATTCTCTTGGTTCTTTTCCTACAGACGTTTCATTACCATGTTAGGTAACATCATCTATAGGCTTATGTTTCTGCCTGTTGTCAAGAGTCATGTTTATGTAATCGTCAAAGCACTCTGAATGTAACTTTTGCAATTTTTTTTATAAAAAGAAGAAGCCAAAGCTAAAAAAAAAAAAAGAAAGAAAGAAACTCGAGAGCATGAGGGAGATGATCTCTGTAACCAAATTCACAAGAACAGGTCAGCCCAGTTTTTATCTCAGCCTATGTTGCTTCAGTAAAGAATTGCATAAGTAAGCACTCTATATGATTTCATAATCCTCTTTTTGTCAAATTAAAACTGATGATTTGGTGGGGACTCTGAAGAATTGAAAGTTGTGTGCTTATGTGGCAAAGAATATTTACTCAGAGTTAGGGCATTCCTTTATGCCACCCTGTTTTAATGACTTTTAAGGAATATTTTACTACATAGTTTAAAAATCAGTTTTACTTCTATTTAACTTTTATATCCATTGCTGGATAGAAATTATAGGTGTTTGAATGCAACACTCACGCACGATATCTGGTTAGGAAAAAAACCATAGTTTGCTGAGAACCTTGTCAAAGATCCATTTGCCCTCCTCTTAAAACCACAAATCCTTGAGTTTCAGTCTAAATCTGTAGGGACAATATGTAGGACAAAAAGCAGAGGGATTATTAGGAAAAATGAGCACACCTACTGTGGTGGTCTAAATGTGTTATTGTTAGGATCTATATTTCTGGGCTTGAGGCACTGGTGTATGTATCTCATTTTGGAAAGAATGGAATATGTATTCTATGTCTACCTAAACTCATGTGTATAGTTTGAGTAGGTGCCATGAGTATCGATGATGGTATTAGCAAAATACGCCTGCTTGTATTTCAGCATGGCCCCTGCTGTGGCTGATGTTACAAACAGTGCTTTTGACTCCCATTAAGGATTCACTGCAGGGTTATGCAGGCTGAAATATACTGTACCATCAGCTGGCTGACATCAATTGATGCAGGGGTCTTCAAACTTGGCCCTTTTATGACTTGTAGACTTCAACTCCCAGAATTCCTCAGCCAGCGTTCCTGACTGAGGAATTCTAGGAGTTGAAGTCCACAAGTCATAAAAGGGCCAAGTTTGAAGACCCCTGAATTGATGGATGTTAAGTATTTCTCAGCTGATAACATTTCTCTGTCATTCTTTGTTTTTCTTTTTTATGCTTTTCCTTTTTCCTTCCTGTCTATTCTTTCCTCTCCATTACATTCTTACCTTTGCTAGAATTTCCCAAAAGTTAGGAACCTTAAGCCTTCGGGTGTGATAGGTTAGGGTCTTTAATCAAACATACCTAATTGCAGGCTATTGTGAAGGAGAATAAGCAACCCTCAGAAGCTCTTGACTCCCTGACCTCTTCTAACAGCAAGCTGGATGAAATAGCTGATAGCACACGGTATCCATCTTGGCAGAATTACTCAATGCTGCATGGTTTGGTGGGGCCAGCCTGCATCTTCTTGCGCCAGAGCATCGCCATCACATTGATCGTACGTACTCTGCTTCTACTGTAGCTGCCACCTATCTCCATTTTCCTCAGTGACTGGAATGATTCCCCTCACTTATCCTCTGGGTAGTTCGCCACTGCTCAATTATGAATTACCTCATCTTCAGAGTTTTCTGCTCCCTCAAAAATCCCACTTAGCATCTTTTCTGCATACAAATTATAAACCCATGCATGTATAAAGTGTCCTTCAGTGACTTCATTGCCCTTATGTCAAAAGCTAGGAAACAAGAAAGATTAATTAATAATGAATAACAATATATTGATATGCAGCTGTTTTATGCACCTTATGTTATTGCATGCCCTACAATAACCTCAAAAGATAAATCAGTATTATTTACACCACGCCATAAAAGAGGAAAGTGAAATTAGTGGGGTTAGATGCTAAGACTGTGAGGGAAAGCAAAGCTCTTGAGGCTACTTGGTAATTCATGGCAAAGACAATCTCTTATTTTGAGACCCCACAATGAGCAGATCGATCTTTTAATGGCAGTTTTTGAACTATCCTCCAACTAGGTGAACCCTTTTAACGTATTTCCAAACTTTACCTGCTCAATGTCAGTGTCCACAAAACACCCATTTTAAAAAGGAGCTAGAACCCGTGACATTGGGTTATCCTTCTTTCCATGTATAATATAGACTGGCATTCTTTCTTCTCCCCTCAGAATTCCCAGCAAAGCACCGGAAAAAATCTCCTCCTTCTCCTTGGCTGACCCACATATTACCTGTCACTTTGCTGGATTGTTGTTGTTGGAAACAAAGACTGTCATGAACTGTGTTGAAAATTGCACCTGTGCTCCTCATCCTGGTGTATCCCCAAGGGGCTCTCCTTCTACATTGATCCCCCCCCATCCAGCCCTACTTCACCAGCAGGCATCTGAATTGCTTCTAATTCTTCCCTCACCACCCACTAAGAGATTTTAAATTTCAGCCTTGATTCCAAAGCAACCAATCACCAATCACCTGTCGGCCCTTGCTGCCAGCCAATTGGATGCAAAGGGTATGTCCCTCTCATTTTTCCTTGCACCCATGCATCCTATGGGTTTTTGAAAAGTGCAGTTGGAAATAACAATCCCAATGGCTGCAGCAAACAGTGGCGATGCTGCAGTGGCCGCAACTTTGCTAATACAACTGGTGAAAGATCCTTGAAATTTCACTTACATCAGAATAACAGATCCTGGATTCTGGATGCATTCTTTAAATTAGCCCATTTGAGGTACCTTAATTCAAAACTTCTTGACTTATGATGCACTGTTTTGCCCAACTGAAGGTTCCAAATGGATGGGGGAATCTGACATAAAAGCTGTTCAAAAAAGTGTCAGTTGGCAAACTCTTTCTGTTTTGTCTTTTCATTGGCCTCTACTCTTGTTCTCTCCTTAGGACCGAAAGCTGCGAACGGAAGAAATTGAAGGTAAAATGAAATATACTTTCTCATTATTCTTTTTAAGGTCTTTTCAAGCTTGGCTAGTCTGTACTCTGATCTGAAATCGAGGGCCCTGCAGGCAGCTGAGAAAGTTTTTCAAAGACATGTCCAGAAACAGGTGATAAGCTGGCCGCTTGACACTAGTCATTATATGATATTCCCCTTTTTGTTTTGATAAGCTCCCCTGCTCTGAAAGAAAACAATTTTTAATCTTAGACTGAATTCATTCCACGGTGTCATTTAAGGTATTTTCATCTTCTTCTCAATACGCCTCTCACTTCCAAAGGAGTCTCAGAACAGCCCTCAACTGTTGTTGCAGAACTCAATCTGAAGTGCAAAAAAAAAAAAAAAGGTTACTAAATAGTGCCAGGCCTCCTTCATCCTTCTTCTCTCACTGCTCTGGTGTTAGAAGGAGGCGGTGCCATTATAGGCACCATCATTCCGTATGGTGGTGCATTTTGTCATTTTTGCTGTAAACAGTTTCGTAGTTCTAATTTTGCATGGTTTTATCATTTTACCATTTTGCCTGGGCTCATGAGCTTGTTTTGTTGAGATTACTTTTAGTCTGGCAGGCAGACTAAATCAATGGCACAAATTATATAAATAATAAATATCCCTCAGTAAATGCGGAGTGCAAAAACCACATTGTAAATTATCCAATTGTATCCATATTTTATTTTATTATTATTTATGTGCTGTAATTTTATTTCTGTAGTGGAGGTGGCGTTACCCTTTAATTAATTCATGATAATGAATTAATGAACATTTTAATTCTTAATTAAAAGGTTCTTTTTCCCTCTGGTGTGAGGACTGTCTCCCAGCTTCAATCTTGTTTAGCTTTTGCTCTAACATATCAAGAATTAAGAGCCATTGCAAAGCTTGGAAAGATTATGGTTTTGGCTAGAAATGTTCACTGTGTGCTTCACAGCTGAAGTAATACACATTGCTGTCTAAAGGGGTCT
>NW_015398676.1:0-1945 GCF_001527695.2 Protobothrops mucrosquamatus
TAGAAAAGGTCCTTGGGCTTCCACATACTTGCTTGTTATAACTGACAAGAGGTAATCTTAGGAATGGGACTGAAATAAAATATTACCAAATTAAAATACATTTAAAATACTGCAAAAAAAACCAAGAATACATGCTTTCTGGAAGCATTGTTCAGGGTTACAAATTTATCTACTACCTTATTCCTTTAGAAAACTACAGATTATTAAAAGAACTGGTTACAAGTTCACAAGAAAGGGCACCTTTATTTCCTGAAAACATGAACATTTGAATCTTTTCAAAAATTATTTATGTCTTTAGAATAGCCAAAGGTATAAATTATTTTTGTTATCTATTTTCTAAAAGGAGATGACAAAGTTAACAAATGGATAAGGATTAAAATCTTAATTCAGAAACAATATAATCAAGATATTTCTGGTTCAATGACAACAATAGCTAGAAAATTCAGGAGATATAAATAAAAAGTATTTCTTTGTAGAATGCATAATTGTGTTGGTACTTTAGATAATTTATTACTGCAGAATTTGATAAAGATGGTTTAGATGAATTTAATAGCAAATATATGTAGCTCAGTGTTGAATTGTGGACTCAGATTTCAACCGTGGAAATATAAACAGGAGCAAAACCCACATTCATCTACACTGATGATGTTACATAGTTGGATAATGAAATATTTGCAAACAAACAACTAAGCTCAAAGAGCACCAAGGACTCAACTGACAACTTTAAGACGCATTTAGATTAATGTGTGGAAGGTAAACAGCATATGCCCAAACAAGTCCAACAGTAAATAAACTCTAAATGTAATTACTTCCTAACAAAGAAAGGCTACTCCAAAGTTAATTACCTATATGCTTCAGCAAATCAACCATATTTGTCTGTGATTGTGTATATGGCAGCTTGCAGCTGAAATGTTTGATAAAAGCAGAATATGACAGAATTGCTATTCCTCATTCACACTAGAAAAGAGGAGTTGTTTGTGTCACAGAGAATACAACATGGATGCATAATAATGTGATATTTCTTGGCTTTCAATATTAGTACTCATTTCTTACAATATGTCATAACTTTAGTGTAGTCATCTTTCCGAAAAGAAAAGAAATTATATATCTTACTGTCTCTATAGCCGTTACCTTTTTCCGGTGAATTCTCCTTGACCCTTCTTATTGAAAATGAATTTTGAGTCATTGTATCCCCATCCATTCCACTTTAAAACTTCTTGCCTTAAAGGGAATTGAGGATTAAAAAAAATGTGCTGTTAATTCAATATTTCCAACTTGTTCGATAAATTAAATAGCACTAAGACATTTTTTTTCTTCAATCTTTCAATCTCTGGCAGAAATGGCAGTTGTTATTCAACACTCCTGAAGACATGTCACTAGGGGAAGGCATCTAATAGGTTTTCCATCCTATGAAAATAAATAATCTTCCTTCTTCCTAATTCTGTTAGAACAATTTAATGCCAACAGATATTTCATCTGATAAAGTAGACTGTTGAGCTGAGAAGCATAGGCAATAATAAATTTGTAGACCTTGTCAAGTGCCTCCAAATTCTTCATTGTCTCAGCTATATAGTCTAAAAGGTATATTCTCTAGTAATCTATTAATAGCAACAACTACTACCATTTTGCATACACGCCAGTCATTTTGTTCTACGGGAACAGGGCTGCTGCTTGAAAGATCTTTTTAGAGCCCACAACATTGACCAAAATTGTTTCCCCATGAAATACAATGAACAGAATACAGATTTTATTTATTTATTTATTAATTTAATTTATACCCCGCCCTTCTCCTCATGGGACTCAGGGCGGCTAACAGCCTCATAAAAACTACAATACAAATACAATAATTAAAAGCCGAATTAAAAAGAAATATTTAAACAGGCCGATCATTAAAATTGTCCTTAAAAATCCCCTAAAAAGCCCCGCTAAAATTCCCTAGGCCAGA
>NW_015398676.1:4961-6873 GCF_001527695.2 Protobothrops mucrosquamatus
CACTGCAGTTGTTAAATTAGTAACACAATTGTTAAGTGAATCTGACTTCCCCATTGATTTTGCTTGTCAGAAGTTTGCAAAAGATGATCACATGTCTCTGAGACATTGCAACTATTATAAATGAGTCAGTTGCCAAGTGTCTGAATTTTGATCACATGACCATGTGGGTCCTGCAACAGTAGTGAGAGAAAAGTGGTCATAAATCACTTTTTTCAGTCCCGTTGTAACTTTGAACGGTCACTAAATGAACTGTTGTAAGTCTAGGACTACCTGTCCTTTAAAATTTAATAAATAAATATTCAATAAATAAAATACTAGGAAATGTTACAGTACAGTACTTAGAAAAAGTTGAATCACACACAGCATCCACAAGGCGGCATTATTTCCTTGTAATGGAATAACAGCCAAATTCTCTTTTAATCAGGTAAGTTTTCCTAACAAAATTAATTCATGTTAAATATAAAGACACACCATTCATTTGCAAATGCATAAAAAGTATATTACATCAGGTGTCAAAACATGCATTTTTTCATCCTATTCATTGTTTTCTTTAGAGTGACTGTGTAGCTAACAAATATTTGAGATTATTTTTGGATTTCATTTCTAGATTCAATTCCTCTCCTCCCCCCCTGCTTTTATTTCAGATTTTTTTTGCAATCCCAAATCCTTCTGTCAGATAAAAATGTCAAGTTTCCAGAAATGGAAAGCAACAAGGGAGGAAAAAGCACTCCTCAAAAATTATCTGAAATTTGGAGGAAACGATGAAGGACTTTTATATAGAAATTACTGTTTTGGGGGGGGTGGGGTGAAAAAGGAGAAAACAGGCGGTTCACTTGGAACATTTAGTGGAATGAAATTAGCATCATTTTCTGAAACTGAAATATTATATTTAGCACCAATTTCTACTGCTGTTTCTGATCCTTTTAAAAAAAAACTTGTTTCATGAACTTCTGAAAACAAAAGGTGTGACTGTTTCCAATCATTAAACAACAACAACAACAATAATAATAATAGTAAAGTTGGAAGGGACTTGGAGGTCATCTAGTCCAACCCCCTGCTCAGGCAGGAACCCTATACCATTTTGGACAAATGGTTGTCCAGTCTCTTCTTAAAAACTTCCAGTGTTGGAGCATTCACCGCTTCTGGAGGCAGGTTGTTCCACTGGTTAATTGTTCTAACTGTCAGGAAGTTTCTCCTTAGTTCTAGGTTGCTTCTCTCCTTGCTTAGTTTCCACCCGTTGCTTCTTGTCCTGCCTTCAGGCACCTTGGAAAATTAATTTCATATATTAACTATTCTGCAACTTAAATTGGAAATATTGGGCAGTATTTCATATTTGGAGGAAGGTTGGAAAAAAATTCAAATGTGTTGAAAAATAACTGTTTCCCCAATATCTGATACTGAACTCTTAAATACCTTAATAATATTCTCCATGACTGCCTTATGCAAGAATAGGGAACCTCTGATCTTTCAAATGTTCCTCAAATAGTGACAAACTCTCACAATTCACCAAATTCTATAAAAATACTAGAAATTGTGGCTTAGTTACAATTACCCTGTTATCGGGGTAATCCTATTATCAGAATAACATTCTTTCCTATACATTCATTAACGTATGCACGGATTAAAAAAACCTTCCAGTGTAAGTGCAGAAATATGCAGAATTTAATGAGATGTTCAGTAGAGTTTGTTAAAGGGCAACAATTAATACAATGCCAATATGAATGAATTCTGTATCTAAAATTAGCATATTGGGTACAAAATGAAAATATCATTCCTGAAGGACAGCTGAGTTTAGAGGCGAACAATCAGCATTAGATCATTTAGCAGAAAAATATTCTCTACCCTCTGGATCTTTGAAACTTTTGTCATCAAAAGTCAACTTTTGAACTAATACCAAAGAAGAGACTGAGAC
>NW_015398677.1:5853-6873 GCF_001527695.2 Protobothrops mucrosquamatus
ATACTGTATTATCAGTTAGTTGATGTAAGATGGTGAGAAATAGAATATACCCAAACAGATAAGACGTGTATCCTGAATATTAGATTTCATGATGCATTGTGATAATGGGAACTTCGCTTACTAAAGACTTGGGAATTATAAATATTAAATGTTAAAGTGAAGTATTAATGGGAAACTAAAAATTGGGGGGAACTAATTACGACGTGAATTGTCCATAAAGACTGAATGTTAAAATAACAGGGATATGTATAAGTCAACATTTATTGAAAAATGTAAGAATGTCATTTTTATTTAATTGATAGAATAAGAATTGTATTAGAACAATTAACCAGTGGAACAACCTGCCTCCTGAAGCGGTGAATGCTCCAACACTTTTAAAGAAGAGACAGACTGGACTTTGTTTGAAATGGTATAGGGTTTCCTGCCTGAGCAGGGGGTTGGACTAGATGACCTCCAAGGTTCCTTCCAACTTTATTATTATTATTATTATTGTTGTTGTTGTTGTTGTTGTTGTTGTTGTTGTTATTATTATAAAGGTTTTATTGAATTTTATAGGGTTAGGGGTAAAATAGGGTCAGGGTATGGGTTGGGGTATAGTGTAGGGTTGGGGTCAGGATTGGGATTGGGACAGGGTTGGGGTCAACATTGGGATTATCCCCCAGTAACATTTTCAATACATAGCAAACACACTATTGTCCAGGTACATATATTTAGCCAACAATAGTTAATACAGTAATAGATAACTGTAGTAAGTATAATAAACAGTAATCATAAACAGTATTAATTAATCAATACATAACATTCTTCTTAGTAGGATATACTCAAAATAATAACATATCACATTCGTTTCTCACTAGTTCATTTTCCTAACCGTTGGCAAAAGTTATCCCATGTTCTAAAGTAAACTGAATCTTCTTTCTCTTTAATCTCTAAAGTCAATTTATCCCTTTCTGCACATTCTAAGATTTTCTTACTTAAATCCTCTTCAGTTGGTAAGTTTTCATTTTTCCAGTATTGGGC
>NW_015398678.1:0-4637 GCF_001527695.2 Protobothrops mucrosquamatus
CTCTATAATACAAATTTTACTCCTGCTTTTTTTCTCACCCACGACTGTATATGGAAATTAAATTAACGAACTCTTTGAAGACTATGGGTATTAATCATCCTTCTTTTAATTTTACAGTATATCTCATTATTCTTTGGAGAATTTACATTTCTAAAAGTAAAGTTCTTCCTGGCATTGAAATACATATAAATCTTAAAAAACAAAAAACAAAGAAAACACAACAGAAAAGCGGGAAGGGGGGGGGAGAAGGAAAGAATTGTTAAAGCATTATTTTTGTTCTCAGGAATATTTTCACACCTGGTCATCCAAGTTCCCACTAGCAAAATCTACCCAGGCTGTGTGACTCATCTTGCAATTAAAAAAAAAAGATTGCTTGAGCAATAACCTGATGTATTGCTTTGCAAAAATGACAGGAAAAACAAGGACCAGAGACAATGAGACACCTATCTGATGTCCAAAAATGGGGGTGCACTTTTAAAGTGCTTCCTGGTGCCCAAATAAACCTGCCAGCTGCTGTTTTAAGATTAATCTGAGATCAACCCACATCTGACATTTACTGAGTGCATACAATTTCTAGTTTACAATAACGGTGAAGGAGAACAATGTCATCCATGGATGAAATCCATCACCGATGATTTAGTAGTACATCCCCCTGCAAGTTTGACAAGATCTGCTGTAGAACAAAGTGCAAGTCTTGGGAGGGACCAATTTCTCTGGGTGTTCTGCAGGGAGGCAAAAGCAAATAAAAGCAAGGGGAAAATCTAAGTGTAATTTCTTTTTCGTGTAAATATTTGATTTGATCTAATTAAACCCAGCAGATATTTCAGGTGTGCAGAGGTGTGGATTGAAAGATCAAAGTGGGATTAGGATATATGGGCAAGCATGTCCTGCCTAATAGGGACACTACTTATTTAAAACAAAGATGCAGTTTTGAAAGACATAATAAATGTCTGACAAGGGGACATATAGTAATAAGAGATTTATTGAGGTTGTACAATTAATGCTCAGTATAAAATTGATTATCACGCTGGAGGGGGTTGATGGACTAAAAGCTGATCCCACCTCCTCTCCCCCTATGTTCTGCATCCTCATTCCCCACCCCTTAATCATAAACTGTGTTTTTATTGTATTTGAATATAGAGCAGAGCAGAGCAGAGCAGAGCAGAGCAGAAAGACTAGAGTAGAGTAGAGTAGAGTAGAGTAGAATAGAATAGAATAGAATAGAATAGAATAGAGCTGGAAGGAATCTTGGAGGTCTTCTAGTCCAGCCCCCTGCTCAAGCAGGAGAACCTATACCATATATATGTATATATTTATATTTTTATTGTTAAACTGCCCAGAATCTCCTCAGGGCAAAGATGGATGGCAAATACATTTAAAAAATAATAAAATGAAATAAAATAAAATATTGACCATACCAGACAAAGTACTTCAAGTTAATGTTAAAGTAATGGAAAAGAATATAGATCTTTGAGCTTTGTGTCAAAAATCTGCACTGTATTGTTATTTACAAATGCTTTAAAAAAAAGAATAAAAGTAGCCATTGATCCTGCCACTAAAAACAACATAGACAAGTATTTAGCTTCTGACATCCCCCTTTGTACTCTAACTAATTTACTGTATTTATAAACAGTAATAAAACATGTTTGTGTTTGCCTTGCTGCATGAAATATAGCATGGGAACAATTTAAACTAACTGCAACTTTTTCTGAGTTCCATGACTAATGCTCAACATATGGAAAATATATTCACTGCTTTAGCCTCCTCCAAGAAGAAAACCATCATAAAAATATGAGCAGGAAGTGGCAGAATCAAGCTAATTGTGGCTTGAAAGTAAGATATATTTGGCTAGGAGACCACCAGATCAACCTAGTAAAATAGGAAGGAAAGGGAAATTTAAAAATGTGAAGAGAAGTCAAGGAACACCACTTTAAAAACAGTGATATCCATGCTGTTAATGTAGTCATGAGGACTCTGACTTAAAAGCATCTTTTACCTTTATTGCTGGTGCTATTAATGCTAATGTTACTCCTAATATTCCTATTACTAAAGTTACTGCTAATAAAAGTTGTAATATAGAGAGCACAGGCTAAGGTCAAACATCACAGTTTGTCAGCCCTTCAAGGAAGCACAAGTCAACAACATATCTTTCCTGTAAGGTTACAATAACCGAATCTTGCAAATCTGCAAACACTTCTTTTAGAGCAGTGGTTCTCAACCTATGGGTCGTGACCCCATTTGGGGTCGATCGACCATTTCACGGGGGTCGCCAAGCAAGGCTGTCTGCCATTTTTTTCCCCTTTTCTGGCGGGTGCCTTACCTCCCTTGAGCTGGGCCAGCTGGTGGTCGGCCTGCTCCGTCTCTGCCACTTGCCAGCTATGCCTCGGCCGGCGCAGGGGGCGGAACCACGCATGCGCGGCACTCCCGGGCAGGGAAAGTCCTCGACTTACGACCGGTTGGGTAGTCCTCGACTTATGACTGGTTTAGTCCTCGACTTACGACCGGTTGGGGGTCGCAGCATTAAAAAGGTTGAGAACCACTGTTTTAGAGGAATGCACATACATGTGACAGCTGTATTTTGAAAAACAAGTGAGGATGTCTCACTTTCTCAAGGAACAAAGAATATTTGTACAAAACTTCACTAAAGGGAACAATTCTTCCCAGTTTCAGAAAACCAGATTCAATTTTTGCTGTGTTAATCCAGGCCTTTCCTGTTCAGAAGACTGAGGTTTCTAGAAATTTATTTTTCTGTGCCCTTCATCTTTGGAATCAGCAGCTCCACTTATATGAATGGGCATTTTAATTTATCTCAGAATCTGAAGTTTCTACTTGTTTCATCTCCAGTTGGTTGATTTTAAAAAACTGATCCAGGACAAATGGAATGAGAAACCCAGAGGTTTTGGTTGTACATACCCCAAACCTGCCCTTATTCGACTTTTATTGTGGCTTAGAATATCTCAAAAGAATTTGAGAACTTTGGAGACCTAGTTTTCTTATATTTACATAACCAAGTTTGTAAGAGTATCAGAGCAGATAAGTAAAGAACAAGAACAAGCAAGTCAGTTTCTAAGGTCAATAACACCTTTTTTTACCATTCTCTGATGTTCTTTTATGGAATAAGAACATTTTTAAGTGCAAGTCTCACATATTTCAAATTCTTAAGCGGCAGCAAAACAAGTTTCTAAAGCCCGGGAATAGAATCTAAAGTTTTTTTTAACATAATCACCACACCAAACATTCAGAGAATTTAAGGAAGTTTAATATGCCATCAAGTGACATTGGATTGCAGCCTAAAAATGTCCACATAATGCTTTTCTGCTATGACTTTTAGACTTCCCCTTTTTTCTCTCTGTTGCAGAGTTCCTCTGGGAAGTCACAACTACTTTCAAGCTGATCTGTGCATTTAAAATATTTAATTTCTTTAGAGTGCTGTGTTCACAAGTGCTTTAGTTTTGAAACAAAATCAGCTCTGGGATCTCACAACAGAAGATACTCTAGTGGCCAAAACGACATTGATTTCCTGCCAAAGGTATCAGTAGCAACAAAAAAAACCCCTACATGGCTGCTTATGGAACCGGCTTTATCCCATCCCATCAGCCTATCCCACCTGGTCATGGTGCAGATCCCGTCAGTTAAAGAGCTCTGTATGGCGGGGTCCAGGAAGAGAGCCTTCTCTGCCATTGCCCCCCATCCTGTGGAATATTATCCTGCCTCCCCCCGGAGGTGAGGCGGACCCCCACCTCCTGGCCTTTCAAAATGGAGTGAAAACGTGGCTCTGTAACCTTGCATGGGGAGGCCAAAGAAGCACAGAGCCATTGGGCTGGCTGGTGGCATGAGACCCCCCCCCCCTTTGCTTTTGCCAATTAATTTTTAGCAAGGCTTACTTGTTCTTGCCTCCCTAATTTTTTTTATAGCTTTTATTTATTTTTTTAATTCTAAAATTTGTGGATTTGGTGACTCACAAGTGTAGACAGTTTGATTCATTCTTCTGGGCCAATCCAGATAACTGAATTTTCAATTAACCATAAAAAAATTGGCCATGGGTTACTATCGTGTTTGAACATAGCTACACAATTGTGGCCATTTTTATTTATTTATTTATTTATTTATTTGCTACTGATCTCACCGTGGGGGCTACTCTAGGAGACTTACAATAATACCATCGTGTATGAACACAGCTATACAACTGTGGCTATTATTTCTCCTTTCCCAGAATGTATCCTCAGGAAAGGATGAGAGCAACAGTTACAGTTGCAAATTAGGGTTAAAATAATTGAAGCAATTAGTACTCAGTAATTTCTCCCATCTGCACAGGGAGAGTATTGTTTCCAACCTTTGATTTAGACTTTTGGTTTCCATATCAACAGGAATCATACTGGCCAAGCATTGATGTTCTGCTTAATCAAACAGGAAATTAGTATTTTTCAAGATCTTTATGTATTTGCTCCTAGGGCAAATCTAAAAATGATCTTGATGAGCTTCTTGGATCCTTGCCTTATGCATCTGTATACGCAAGAACAAGCTGATGTGCTTTTTGTGCCTTGGGGATGGGAGGGGAAGGAGGAAAGGAACTGGTTGAATCCATGAATCACTCAAGAAATTAAATAAAGACATACCTGTGTACATCAAAACATGGC
>NW_015398678.1:4760-6873 GCF_001527695.2 Protobothrops mucrosquamatus
TATTTGCTCCTAGGGCAAATCTAAAAATGATCTTGATGAGCTTCTTGGATCCTTGCCTTATGCATCTGTATACGCAAGAACAAGCTGATGTGCTTTTTGTGCCTTGGGGATGGGAGGGGAAGGAGGAAAGGAACTGGTTGAATCCATGAATCACTCAAGAAATTAAATAAAGACATACCTGTGTACATCAAAACATGGCATGTACAGCGTCTCGCACGATATTCAGGCTCGTAGAGTAAAAAGTGCATTGCTTGTGAGCCACGGTGGCACAGTCGTTAGAATGCAGTATTGCAGGTTACTCTGCCCACAGTCAGAAGTTTGATCCTGACCGGCTCCAGGTTGACTCAGCCTTCCATCTTGAAGACCCAGATTGTTGGGGGCAATTTAGGTTGACTCTGTAAACTACTTAGAGAGGGCTATAAAGCACTATGAAGTGGTATATAAGTCTAAGTGCTGTTGTGCCAAAGAACATTCCATTTTCTGAGGAAACTTGATGCCAACACATGGTGAGACTCCTACACATCACATGATTAAACGAGGCACAGGTTGAACCATTTAAGCTCAAGATGCCTGACTTCAGACAGAAAGGTGGTGGTGGTGGTGAATTTCCAGCTGAAGGCAAAATGGTCCATGCTTATAGAAATTCTTGTTGACCCACAAAATTAGCTGTCGCTCCTGCGATAGATGCCTTCATTTTACACCCAGCAAAGTTATTAAATGAGTATTAAGCACCACCATTTTATGTCTGCTGTAACGATGCAGATATACTGACAGTCGGTCCCTTAAAAGCAAAGTTTCATTTCATATCAAAAATGTAGAATCCAGAAAGGGTAAAATTGTTAATTTAAATTTAAAAAGATTAAAAAAAAACTTTAATAAAAGTATAAATTTATATAGTTCTAGCCCAATGCCAGGCCACGTTGATGGCAGGGATATTTTGGAGCAGCAATTCATTTTATGTGCACGTCAGTGCCAGGTAACATTGTAAAAGTTGGATAGTTGTTGGAATAGTGCCACATTTGCTGTGAATATCCTTGTCCTCAGGGCGAAAACCCCATTTTAACACGTGGTCTTTAGTTTATTTAAATGCGCAGTTTATTCAAACATCTCCAAAATGTCCACTCCTCCTCTGGACCTGCAGGCAAGCCCTCAGGCGGTTTTATCCAATTATGAAGGTGTTTAACTTGATGTTTTCATCTTTTTAATTGTTTTTTTTTGAGGTAGCAATCTCATTGGCACATTATAAACAGCTCCTTCTTGATTTCAATAGCAAAGTATTTTAATATTTTTCAATAGCAAAAAAAATTTTCAGTCACAAAGTTATATTTTTTGAATTGTCTAAGCCGGCAGTTCTCAGAATGTGGTCTGAGGCCCTCTGGGAGGGTCCCTCATATCCTTTCAGGGGACCAATGAAGTCAAATATTTTAACATTTCCGAGTTTAAATTTCTAATATACTACCTAGCGATAGAGGTAACCTATATAATTCAAAGTTCTTTGGGGTCCTCCATGCGCAGCAACGCGGGCGTGCATTTAAAATCATTATTTTTTGTCCATGTACGCACTTAAAAATGTTATTTTATGTGCTTGTGGGTTACACGTTTGGATTTATTGCAAAACTATCCAGTTTCATGATGAATTCCCTAAAAAAAAGAGGTTTCCAGGTGACGGGCGCGTATTCCCCAGCTTGTCTAATGCCGCCCCTCAGGTTACTGCCTCCAGCCCGCACTCGGACTTCCGCCAGGCTTCCCTCGCTGGCGCCCTTTCTTCGCAGGCGCTTCCGGGTCCTCCTTGCCCAGCCTTCAGGTGAGGGCAGCTGCCCAGCGGGGCGGCTTCGGAGACTCCGAAGAACGCGCTTGCGCAGAGGGGGGCAAAGCGAGTGTGTGTGTGAGCGCGCTCCGGCGCCTGCGCCCTGGCGGCCTACTCCCGCAGCCCTGGGCAGAGAGGCAGGGAGGATGCCTGACTTCTCGCCGCCTCGTTCCCGGCTCGACAGCGCATGCGCAGAGGCGCCTCCCGAGCGCCCTGACAGCCGGGGCGGGCGAGCCGGGAGCCAGGCGGCCAGCAAAAAGGAAGCGCCGGGCCGGCATGGAGGGCCAGGGGGCCGGAGGGGAAGAC
>NW_015398679.1:0-2259 GCF_001527695.2 Protobothrops mucrosquamatus
GGGTGGACTTCAACTCCCAGAATTCCCTCTGCTAGCCAGCTTGCTTGAGCCTGTTTTCTTGCAGACGTTTCATGACCCAACTGAGTAACCTCATCAGTGCTAGAAGGAAATAGGGAGGAGGAGGAGGAGGAGGAGGAGGAGGAGGAGGAGGAAGGTGGGGTCCCTGATGCTCTCTGAGTTTGGTCTTTTCTTGCAGACGTTTCATGATCCACCTGGGTAACATCATCAATGCTAGAAGGAAATAGGGAGGAGGAGGACGAGGAGGACGAGGAGGAAGACGAGGACGAGGATGATGAAGAATGTGGGGTCCCTGATGCTCTGAGTTTGGTCTTTTCTTGCAGATGTTTCATGACCCACCTGGGTAATATCATCAGTGCTAGAAGGAAATAGGGAGGAGGAGGAGGAGGAGGAGGAGGAGGAGGAGGAGGAGGAGGAGGAAGAAGAAGAAGAATGTGGGGTCCCTGATGCTCTCTGACTTTGGTCTTTTCTTGCAGACGTTTCATGACCCACCTGGGTAACTTCATCCGTGCCACATAGAGGGTTTGCTCTGTTTATGTACAGTAGTGGCCAAAATTGTGGAACCCTTTTGGGAAAAGTGTATTTTTGAGGTTGGATGGCTAATAACACTTTTCTTTTTCTTTAGAGTAGTACCATAAAATTATATATCAACGGAAAGATAATTTAATCGAGAATGTAATGCAACATAGTTTATTCAATTATCTGTACTGTGTTATAGCCAAATAACCAGAAAAAGGAAGCACAACTCGCTTAGGTTGATCTCAGGTAGCTTTCCTTCATCGGATTGTAGCCAATGAGCGTGAGTGTTTAGAGAGCCAATAAGATGTCATCTTGCTTTGGCCATGAGCCAATCAGATCATAGTAGGATCCAGATATCGATGTCACGTATTGAAGCCGAGAGGAGGACATTTGTCAGTGTGTGATTATGTGATGGCTATCAAGTTGGTTGGATTTTTTTTGTGTCCTTTCATTGAGTGAGCTTGTAAAACGTCATAAAATTAAAGTCACGGTGCAAAGAGTTGGTTGGTCGCCCAGAAACCGATGTAAAAGAGTATTATTAAGTGAACAAGGCTACAGTTATAAAGAAATTAGAAGAAAAATGGGTGGAAACTTAACCAAAGGGGGCATTTCTATTGTACACTTTTCCCAAAAGGTTTCCACAATTCTGGCCACTGCTGTACAAGTGGCTTGCCCTGTCCGTGTCAGTGAGAGTCTTCTTGGTGGTGGTTCTATTCATTACGCTTTGGATTCCCTTCTAGCACTGATGACGTTATCTAGCTGGGTCAAGAGCCGTCCCCAAGAAAACAACTATCAAGGACCCCACAGAGCAAGGTGTACACCAGGGCCCTTCAAACTTGGCCCTTTGATGACTGGTGGACTTCAACTCCCAGAATTCCTCAGCCAGGCACGCGTGCCTGGCTGAGGAATTCTGGGAGTTGAAGTCCACCAGTCATCAAAGGGCCAAGTTTGAAGACCCCTGGTGTACCCCCACAGAGACAACACCTTTCATCAGACAAGAACGAAGAGATGGGGAGGCCGCTTGCCTCCCCCACCGGGGCACCACGTCCTGGGGAATTAGCTGCCCCTTCCCATGCTGGCTGGGGAATTCTGGGAGTTGAAGTCCACGCATCTTCTGGCTCCCAAGGTTAAGAAACATCGCCCTGGATTCTGATGTCTCCTGCTTCCAAGCGACGGATGGATGGACAACGGGACTTTCTTGTTTTTCTTTGAAGACATTTCGCTTCTCATCCAGGAAGATTCTTCCGGTTCTGACTGGATGGTGGAGAAGGGAAGGATTTATACTCCTCGCAGACAGCTGGTCCTTTACCTTCTTTTAGAGCAGTGGTTCTCAACCTTTTTAATGCCGCAACCCCAACCGGTCGTAAGTCGAGGACTAAACCGGTCGTAAGTCGAGGACTAAACCGGTCGTAAGTTGAGGACTAATCCGGTCATAAGTCGAGGACTACCCAACCGGTCGTAAGTCGAGGACTTTCCCTGCCCGGGAGCGCCGCGCATGCGTGGTTCCGCCCCCTGCGCCGGCTGAGGCGTAGCTGGCAAGCGGCAGAGACGGAGCAGGCCGACCACCAGCTGGCCCAGCCCAAGGGAGGTAAGGCACCCGCCGGAAAAGGGGAAAAAAATGGCGGACAAAAAAAATGGCGGACAAAAAAATGGCGGACAGCCTTGCTTGGCGACCCCCGTGAAATGGTCGATCGACCCCAAATGGGGTCCCGACCCACAGGT
>NW_015398679.1:5331-6872 GCF_001527695.2 Protobothrops mucrosquamatus
AATAATAATAATAATAATAATAATAATAATAATAATAATAATAATAATAATAATAATAATAATAATAATAGGAGGAGGAGGAGGAGGAGGAGAAGGAGGAGGAGAAGGAGAAGGAGAAGGAGAAGGAGAAGAAGAAGAAGAAGAAGAAGAAGAAGAAGAAGAAGAAGAAGAAGAAGAAGAAGAAGAAGAAGAAGAAGAAGAAGAAGAAGAAGAAGAAGAAGAAGAAGAAGAAGAAGGAAGAAGAAGAAGAAGAAGAAGAAGAAGAAGAAGAAGAAGAAGAAGAAGAAGAAGAAGAAGAAGAAACAGAAGAAGAAGAAACAAGAAGGAGGAGGAGGAGGAGAGGAGGAGGAGGATGAGGAGGAGGAGGAGGAGGAGGAGAAGTAGTAGTAGTAGTAGTAGTAGTAGTAGTAGGAAGGGACATTGGAGGTCTTCTAGTCCAACCCCCTGCTCAGGCAGGAAACCCTTGGCCATGAGGTTGTACAAATCTACAACGTTTCCTCCCTGCAGGAAAAATCAAAGGGAAACCTGAGCAGTTCACTTTGGGCAGGTATGAACAAGGGCCCAGCTTAGTCAACAAGGAGGGGAACGCCATGCCAGCCAGCCCGAGTCATTTAGCAATTGTGGATTGTGCAGGATGGGAAACCTCGCAAAGACCAGATTAGAAGGCCAAGCGATGGCGCGTGCGTCTCTCGATGCCAGCCTGCCCGTCCAGCAAAATTGAGCATCCCTTGCCAAGATCAGAAACGAGAAAAACTATTTGCTTAGGTCAGGGGTCTTCAAATTTGGCCCTTTGATGACTTGTGGACTTCAACTCCCAGAATTCCTGAGCCAGCATGGGAGAACTACGGCCCCCTCATGACTCGTGGACTTCAACTCCCAGAATTCCTGAGCCAGCACGGGGGATCTATGGCCCCCTCATGACTCGTGGACTTCAATTCCCAGAATTCCTGAGCCAGCATGGCTCAGCTTGGAAACCTCTCCCTTTCCCCTCAGCGTGGCTGGCTCAGGAATTCTGGGAGTTGAAGTCCACCAGTCATAAAAGAGCCGAGGTTGCCTACCCCTGGTATAAGACATATTAAGAAAGAAAAAATAAACTGCAAATTTAACAAGAATTGCAGGATCCAATCTGAGTCAGTTACCTTAACCAGGCCACCTTAATAAAAAATCATTATCACAATAAAAAGAGAAATAGGAAAATAAAAATAATGAATTATTGGGAATACAGATATGTGTATGTACATATATATGTGATGTGGGGGGGGGGCTAGGAATTCTGGGAGATAAAGTCCACAAGCCATGAAGGGGCCATAATTCCCCCATGCTGGCTGAGGAATTCTGGGAATTGAAGTCCACAAGTCATCAAAGGGCCAAGTTTGAAGACCCCTGGCTTAGGACTTTGTAGGAGAAGGAGCCCTATGGAAGAGGTTGGAAGAGGTCTCCAAGGGCAGCCCCATGCAAAGCGGATAAGAGCAATCCAGGCAGGAGACGACCAGGGTCTGAAACAGCGTCTTGGGTGCCCTGGGCCAGGCCACAATCAGAGG
>NW_015398680.1:0-1092 GCF_001527695.2 Protobothrops mucrosquamatus
TCCTCCTCCACCTCCTCCTCCACCTCCTCCTCCACCTCCTCCTCCTCCTCCCTGTAAACCCCACTTCCTTCTTGCACTGATGAAGTTACCTAGTTTGGGTCATGAAACGTCTGCAAGAAAACCACCAAGCTCAAACAGCACCAAGGACCCAACAGTCATCATTCTCCTCCTCCTCTCCTTCTTCTTCTTCTTCTTCTTCTTCTTCCTCCTCCTCCTCCTCCTCCTCCCCATACCCCAGTCCCTTCAAACACTGATGACATTACCTAATTAAGTAATGAAACATCTGCAAGAAAGCAACCAAGCTCAGAGAGCACCAGAGACCCCCCCAGTCCTCCTGCTCTTCCTCCTCCCTGCAAGCCCCACTCCCTACTAGCACTGATGATGTTACCTAGTGTGGGTAATGAAACGTCTGCAAGAAAACCACCAAGCTCAGCGAGCACCAAGGACCCCTCATTTCAACCCTGAGCTACAAAGATTGTCCTTCATTGGTATTTTTTTTTGGGGGGGGGGGGGTTCAACAAGCTTCCCAAACTTGCAGAACTCTAAGGCCAATGAGGATTCAGAAAACTTACCAATGCAGCTTGAATTCCTGGAGGGCCCTGCAAAGATAAGAGACAAAGTTGGAAGACGCATTAAGCAAGTGAAATCAAGAGCAAATTCTTGGCTATGGATGGCTGCGGATGGCTAGCAGGGATGGGGAAGAGGTCAAGGTGGAAAGCTTGAGTTTGTCAAGAAAGAACATCGCTTGCGTCCAGGTCCCACAGCCCAGATGCAGAGAAGGTCGGGCCACCATCGATTGCTTGGGTTTTCTTTGTAAGACAAACACAACAAAAGCCCCAAATCGTGATTTGAAATACCTACCGGGGGGCCAGGAGGTCCTCTGGGCCCTGGGATACCCTAGGAAGACAAGAGTCAAGATAAACCATGATTGATCCTTCAACCTGAACGGCCAGTAGCTGAACTGGAGATGCAAAACATCACCGTGTATGGGGGGTGAAGGGAACCTCTTTTCCAAAGTTGTCTTCCTCTTTCTCTCTCTCTCTCTCTCTCTCTCTCTCTCTCTCTCTCTCTCTCTCTCTCTCTCTCTCTCCC
>NW_015398680.1:4751-6872 GCF_001527695.2 Protobothrops mucrosquamatus
TTCCATTCCATTCCATTCCATTCCATTCCAATTATTTCATTCTCTGTTCTATTCTATTCTATTCTATTCTATTCTATTCTATTCTATTCTATTCTATTCTATTCTATAATTCTATTCTATTCTATTCTATTCTATTCTATTCTATTCTATTCTATTCTATTCTATTCTATTCTATTCTATTCTATATTCTATTCCTTTCCATTCCATTCCATTTCAATTATTTCATTCTCTATTCTATTCTATTCTATTCTATTCTATTCTATTCTATTCTATTCTATTCCACTCCACTCCACTCCACTCCACTCCACTCCATTCTATTCTATTCTATTCTATTCTATTCTATTCTATTCTATTTTATTCTATTCTATATTCTATTCCTTTCCATTCCATTCCATTCCATTCCAATTATTTCATTCTCTACTCATCTCTACTCTACTCTACTCTATTCTATTCTTCTATTATATTCTATATTTCTATTCTATAATTCTATTCTATATTTCTATTCCACTCCACTCCACTCCACTCCACTCCATTCCATTCAATTCCCATCCCATCCCATCCCTTGACAGGAGGTTGTTCATGACTGGTCCCACCAACCTGTGCAGCTATCAACCATCTGCAGCTGCCATTTTGAGAGCAGGCTCACCACTCACGCTCAATCTTTCTACGTAGACACAATTCACCAAAATAAGGCCTGTCTCGGATTTAAAGAACCTGTAATGACACTATTAGGGGATCCACCCACTCACCTTTGGGCCAAAGAGTCCAGCAATCCCTGGAAACCCTGATTCACCAACGTCTCCCTAGAAAGATTTTTTTCAAGGAGCAGAAGAAGAAACAACAACACAGAGATGAAGCCAAAAAATAAAAAATAATGAACAGTCTGAATTTCCCTTTCGTCCTTTGTGAAACTGGCAAAGAACAAAGGGCCCCAAAACCCAGATGGAAGTTTAGCTCTCAAAACAAAGTCATCATCTTCTCCACTATCATAGTTTGGCTTGGAAATAGGTCCGCTCATCTCTTCCAGCTTCTGGAAGGACGGTGAGTTTTGCTGCACTTGATGTCTTAATCTAAGCATATTTGGCAGAGGCTGATCCTCGGGAACAGAGAGGAGATGAAGAAGGAACCTGGCCTGGACAGCCCGCGTTACTTCAGGAAATTGAATGCAGAAGCTCAGATGTTTGGCAGATCTATTCTCTTCACCTGCCCCATCAATCAAACAGCAGAAGACTCGTTTTTCTTGGCCTGAGAGATATCTCAACAGACTTCAGCAGCTACCACATGCATCTACTCACCGGCTGTCCTTTGGGTCCTGGATCACCGGAGGTCCCAGGGAGTCCCGTTCCACCTTGGGAACCTCTTTTCCCCAATGGACCAACCTCTCCAGGCGAACCTCTTTCTCCCTAAGAAGCCACCAAAATAGTCCATCAATGTACAGATTCCAGAAGTCCTCCAACCCCATAGACTGAAGTTCTTTGCCCTTTGTTTGAACCCCAAAATCTCCAAAAATCTGAGAAAAGCACAAAGACTTGGCTGCGTCGTCCACATCTGCAACCTTTAGATGGTGCACCTTGTTACTCCAGGCTACATCCTTAATTTGAGACTGATGTACCAAGAAAGGGGCAGAAGCTTCAAAAAGGTCGCATTCTCAACCTGCCTGTCCAAAATAATAGTGATTGAGGGGTCCTTGGTGCTCTCTGAGCTTGCTTGTTTTCTTGCAGACGTTTCATGACCCAAACTAGGTAACGTCATCAGTGATAGAAGGGAGGGGGAGTTTCAGGGAGGAGGAGGAGGAGGAGGAGAAGGAGGAAGACAACGATTGTGGGTTCCTTGGTGCTCTCTGAGCAGTACTGATTCTAAACTTAACCTGGAAAAGGGCACCTTCCCTGGTAAAACTGGCTAGATTCACATTACCCTAAACAAGCTTGTCATTCTCAATTCTGCTCATTAGGGGGCAATGATGGTCAATGGATACATCCCTGGTTAAGTGAGGGAGAATTAGATTTGCCTTCGCCCAGCCCCCAACTGTTCTGCAACCTACTTGGCATCTGTCTTTTCAACAAGTTCCCTTTTTCACAAAATGTAAGGAAAGAGAAGAACCAAAGGAAAACAGACACTTGC
>NW_015398681.1:0-1505 GCF_001527695.2 Protobothrops mucrosquamatus
GGAAGCTTCTAACATTTCAGGGTTAGATACATCGGTGTTTCTCAACGTTGGCAAACTTGAAGAGGTGTGGACTTCAACTCCCAGAATGTAACACCTCTTCAAGTTAGCAAGGTTGAGAAATGCTGAGATAGATGCACAATGTTTTTAGAGGACCACACATTTGATTGTAAGTGAGGGAGTCCAGGTCAAAAAGTGGCTTGAACAAAAACTAGGCTTACATACACACACCGTGCTTAACCTACTCAATTACAAACTAGAGGCTATGTTTACGTAATGTGCTGCACTTAGTTAGTTTTGGTCTTGGTTAGCTTCTTTGTGTCCTATGTGAATCCATCCTATTTGGTTAATTTATGCCTTAGTGCAGGGGTAGTCAACCTTGGCTCTTTTATGACTCGTGGACTTCAACTCCCAGAATTCCTGAGCCAGCTAAGCTGGCTCAGGAATTCTGGGAATTGAAGTCCACAAGTCATAAAAGAGCCAAGGTTGACTACCCCTGCCTCAGTGAATCATGCCATAGGCTAAGTCTATTGCATAAATACAGAATTTAGGTATTCAATAATTATTTCAATAACAATTGCCATTAAATAATAACTTCTGGAGGGTTTCTGGAGGGTCAAAATGAAGCCCAGCAGAACATAAGCACAGTGGCTTGTGACATTCACACCCTTGGTCTTGGTTTGACAGTTTTTGCCGTTGTTTAAAAGCAACAGAGCACAACAACAGAAGATAGCAAAGCAGATCAACATACCAGGCTGTCATTAATTATCTTGAAAGAGAGAGGGGAAAACTCATCCACAAATACCAACAACATTTTAGAATGCAACCACACCCCTTCTCAGAAACCACCCAAAACCCAAATAGAGACAGCAATTTACCAGGGAGAGATCCCAAAAAAAAATTAGGATTGTCCCCAACAAGGGTTCAGATTTCTTCCTCATTAGCCCATTTGTAAAGATGGCCAGCCACTGGCTCTGCGCATAAAATATGCAACGTGTCATAATCCAGGCATGCTGGAAAATTTAAAAATCTGACTCTAAACACAATTACTTGGAAGTGAGTTATGTTGAGTGTAATAAAACTGTAGCCTGTCTGATTTGTAGGAGGTTAAGGTTAAAAAAGGAATCCTCCATTAAACCATTCTGGAAGAGCGACAGGGAGCCGTTCATATCTGTGTCTCCTGTATTCCCCTGTCTGAGCTTTCCACAGTGGGACCTTAGCCCCCTGGCTCAGGTCCTGAGGGATGGAGATGGCATTACAAACTCAGCTATTCATGGCAACGCACGGTGCAGTCTGCCGACAGCAGGTCTATTTACTAACCACAACAATTCGGTACGTCTCCTTTGGCCGGCTCCATGTCTCAAACCGTGGTCTAAAAGGCACGCCATAAGAGCCCAGATGGATGTTGTCCTTTGGATCCTGGTCCTGACCAAATGGGAAGGAAGGAAGGAAGGAAGGAAGGAAGGAAGGAAGGAAGGAAGGAAGGAAGGAAGGAAGGAAGGAAGGAA
>NW_015398681.1:5115-6872 GCF_001527695.2 Protobothrops mucrosquamatus
TGTTATTTAAGTTACGCCTCGACTGCTTCTGACAATAATGGGTTGTGTTCCCCCTCTACAATGAGAAATCTCAAGAAGTTAATCATCAGGATGGCATATTATTTCAACAAAGATGAAAAGAAGTGGGCTTCAACACCACCCATAAGGCAGCCTTTCAAACGTTGGAATGCCACGAACCACTAACATTTCAAACAGTAGATTACTCAGGGGAGAGGTGTTTTTGTCTAGAATAAGCAAAATAAAAAAAAAAATATGGAAGGCTGCACGCCAAAGAATAGATGCTTTCGAATTGTGGTGTTGGAGAAGACACTTGAGAATCCCTTGGATTTCAAGGAGATCAGTCAGTCAATCCTAAAGGAAATTGACCCCCCAACTGTCCCTTATAAAGCCAGATATTGAAACGGAAGCTCAAATACTTTGGCCGCCAAATGGGAAGAGAGGACTCTTTCCATTTGTCCGAAATGGTGTAGGGTTTCCTGCCTGAGCAGGGGGTTGGACTAGATGACCTCCAAGGTCCCTTCCAACTTTATCATCATCATCATCATCATCATCATCATCATCATCATCATCATCATCATCATTATTATTATTATTATTATTATTATACTCATTGAAAAAGGCACTGATGTTGGGAAAGATGGAAGGGAAAAGGAGAAGGGGACAGCAGAGCAGGAGATGGTGAGATAGTGCCACGAACGCAACGAACAGTGGTGCCCAGGATGGCCTGGTGTGCTGTGGCCCTTGGGGTCATGAAGAGTCAGACCTGACTTAGCGACTGAACATAAAAAAGAAAGAAGAAGGAGTCAAGCTATTCTCCAAAGCGCCTGAAGGCAGGACAAGAAGCAACGGGTGGAAACTAACCAAAGAGAGAAGCAACCTAGAACTAAGGAGAAACTTCCTGACAGTTAGAACAATTAACCAGTGGAACAACCTGCCTCCAGAAGCGGTGAATGCTCCAACACTGGAAGTTTTTAAGAAGAGACTGGACAGCCATTTGTCTGAAATGGTGTAGGGTTTCCTGTCTGAGCAGGGGATTGGACTAGATGACCTCCAAGGTCCCTTCCAACTTTATTATTATTATTATTATTATTATTATTATTATTATTATTATGAAAAGAAAAAAGCAATATAGAAGGAATTTGGTAGCATCTTTTCAGTAACACATCTCCTTAGAAGCCTTGAGTTCACAAAAAGCTTCTGCCTCTTTCATAACATTTTTCAGTCAAAAAGATGCTAGAAACCATTAAAAACTTCAAATAAGACAGAGCTGTCTCATCAGTTAGACATCTCAGATTCAGAAACCTGCTCTAAATAATACAATTTAACTAAGCCGAAGTTGAAACGCTGAAGAAATGCAGTGGTTTTGGAACATAAAAAGGATGGGGGGGGAGAAATCTTCCATATAAAGAATTCATTTTGAGTTGGATGGAATTTCTTGATAATAAAAGGTTAGAAAAGTTGGTCCCTGTGGCTTTACTTGGAGAACTGGGAACATAAAGAGAAATAGCTTCATATCCTTTTTCACTGTGGATAGTGAATGAGTACTTAAGTGTTTTTTCCCCCTCTTATTTAATAACCCTCACCTGTTTAATATTGCCGATAGGGTATTACTGTTAGATAATTAAAGGAATTTTAAAGGCTTTATTTCTTAAGAAGCAACAGATGCATTCCTAAATCCAGTAGCCACAGTTAGACTTAGAACTGGTTTGATGTAGAAATTGATATGCATATTTGTGGCTTATGGCTGAAATTTTCTC
>NW_015398682.1:0-2093 GCF_001527695.2 Protobothrops mucrosquamatus
CTTAGTAGTATATTAGTTTAAAAGCTTTACAATCAGAGAGTACAAAGAAGAATTTTATCACTGAGTATACAACACAGCTGAGCATTTCACAGCTGATCTCTCAAGATTACAAAAGTCTTATCTATAGTCTGAGCTACTGGCTGAGTCTCTTTTAAGAAATAACAAGTTGTAATATCAGGTTTAGCCACAGGATGTAACCCATGCCATTTAGAGATTTCTTTTTAAGTCCAAAATTGTTATAATCTTTTCAATTTTACTTCTTTTTTGTAAGTAAAAACCTATCACAACAGGTGTATTTCCGTTCTTTTTTCCCTCTAATGGTATTTTAATTTATGTTCTGTTATGAACTCTTCACCCTATTTTCGACTTCACGTCTTCCAAGATTCATCACTGTGCAGCAGTGTCTATTGAGATATGATAAACATGTTTCCTTCTGATATTTTTCAAATTACTGCTGCAAAGAATGGTACTGATTACTCTAACTAAGAATAGTTATTGTCCCTTCTTCTCCAAATCTTAAGAGAATTCCAGCAGACACTGTAAAATCTTTGACCATGGGTTAAAACATTGCATTCTATTAATATCTGCTTAGAAAATCAGAAGTGCATGTAGGGAGAAAAAGAAGGACTTGTATTCCATCTGTGACTCTTTATTTTCTTAACTTTAGATAAAATTCATTATCTTAACCTTAGATAATATCAAGGAATGGTCAGCTTTTCAGTTGAATGGTAACATAGGAGTTACTGTTTGATGTCTACAATGATTACATATTATAATGAATTAGTTATATTCAGAACATTGGTTTTACTTTTTTTTCCAACTGTGATGTGCATTTCTCCTCCTTGCACCTGCAAACTTAGTAGTCCTCTCCCAATTGTCCACAAATATTATCAGTCAGGAGATTTAATCATTGCTGCTATTATTTATCAGGTTATCTTTCTTACAAATGAGATCACTTTTGAAAACCTTCCTTCTTGTGAAGTCCTTGATCAGTTCATGTAAGTATCCTAGTACTTCTTCTCCTCCTCATACTACAACTCCTCTTCCCCCTCATTGCCACCGAAAAGTTGTATTTTCTTTCACTTTTATGCTTAAATATATTGTTTGATGGTCAGTTGGTATGAGAAGTTCCAGTGACCATATTTAGTCATTATTAATTCTAGACCATACAAACACTTAATCTGCCTTACTACTGATGCAACCTAGAACAAAGGAGAAACTTCCTGACAGTTAGAACAATTAACCAAATGGAACAACCTGCCTCCAGAAGCGGTGAATGCTCCAACACTGGAAGTTTTTAAGAAGAGACTGGACAGCCATTTGTCTGAAATGGTGTAGGATCTCCTGCCTGAGCAGGGGGTTGGACTAAGTGACCTCCAAGATCCCTTAAAACTTTATTATTATTATTATTATTATTATTATTATTATTATTATTATTATTATTATTATTATTATTAGTAGTAGTAGTAGTAGTAGTAGTAGTAGTAGTAGTAGTAGTAGTAGCTTTAGCCATAAAGTATATGAGTTTCATTTTCCTCAAGAAACTTCCTTCCTTCAACAAATCCCCTTGTTGAAATTAAAAAGACTGACTAATTTAAATATAGCAGAAGCTCTCTCATTAATCTTGAGCTTTTTTGTCTTTTATTTCTCCAGATATAAAACAGGAAACCCTCTAGTGCATAATTTAGGTTACAGTATTGTATATTTACAGATCTAGAATGTTAAAAGGAGTTGACTTCCTTCTCTTAGAAAATACAGGTAAGATACAGATAATGCTGAAATCAGATAGAAACATAGAAAACTGATGGTCTGATGATGGACATGTATTTATTCTCAGCATGTATTAAAACTCAGTTCCTGTGACTGAAGTTGGTTCCAAGGTTCTACTATTCTGTCTCTGAAGTTAATACTTTCTAACAACAGATTTAAACTTCTCTTTTGTCAGTTTGAGATTATGCCCCCATGTTTTTGTGTTTCACTTAATATTGAAAATAGTGCCTTCTAGAACTTCATTCACACTGTTAATATATTTAAATTTTCAGTCATGTTCCCCCTTTCCTCCTGTCCTCTTGGCTCAACAAATTTAGTTCATC
>NW_015398682.1:5260-6872 GCF_001527695.2 Protobothrops mucrosquamatus
ATGCTCCAACACTGGAAGTTTTTAAGAAGAGACTGGACAGCCATTTGTCCGAAATGGTATAGGGTTTCCTGCCTGAGCAGGGGGTTGGACTAGATGACCTTCAAGGTCCCTTCCAACTTTACTATTATTATTATTATTATTATTATTATTATTATTATTATTATTATTATTATTATTATTATTATTATTATTATATGATAGTGTTGCCATTACAGAAACTTGGTGGGATGAAACCCACTAATGGAACACACAGCTAGAGGGATTTAAATAATTTAAAAGAAACAGACCAAATAAAAGAGGAGGTGGAGTTGCTCTCTATATAAGAAATAACTACATCTCTACAGAAATAGAGTACAACAATGATGAAAACTGTCTCAAATGCATTTGGGTCAATATAAAAGGGGAAAAAATGACATTGTCATAGGTGTATACTATAGGCCACCCAACCAAACAGAGGAAATAGATGAACTTTTTGCTACTCAGCTAACTAAGGTATGGAGGAAGCACATCAAAATAGTAATGGGGGACTTTAATTACCCTGACATGAACTGGGAGATAAAATCTCCACCAAGTGGAAGATCAAACAGATTCCTGACAAACCTAGCAGACAACTTTGTCTGCCAAAAAGTAGAGAAGGTAACTAGGGATCAGCCATATTGGATCTAATTCTCACTAACAGAGATGAAATGATAAAAGGTGTTAAAGCCACAGGAACCTTGGGGGGGAGTGACCATGCAATATTGGAATTTCAACGTTATGGAATCACAAGCAATAGAACACAGTCAAACTAGAGTCCTGGACTTTAAGAGAGCTAATTTCAATAAACTTAGAGAGAGCTTGAGAAGGATTTCATGGATGAGAATCCTCAAGGGGAAAACAACTCAAGAAGCTTGGGAAATTTTGAAAAGTGAGATTATAAAAGTCCAGTCTAACACAATACCAACGAAGGAGAAAAATAACAGCTCTCAAAAGAAACCAGCTTAGCTGCATAAAGAACTCTCTGATAAATTGAAAGACAAAAAGGACAAGTATAAAAAGTGGAATGAGGAACACATAACTAAGGCAGAATATCAGCAAATAGCCTGAGTCTGCAAAGATGAAGTGAGAAAAGCTAAGGCTCAAACTGAACTAAGGCTTGTGATAAAAGTCAAATAACAAAAAAGCTTCTTTCAACATGTAAAAAACAAGCAAACAGTGTGCTGCAGCTACCCAAAAAGCCAACACAATGCTAGGCTGCATTAACAGAGGGATAGAATCAAGATCACGTGAAGTGTTAATACCACTTTAAAATGCCTTGGTAAGGCCACACTTGGAATACTGCATCCAGTTTTAGTCACCATGATGTAAAAAAATGTTGAGACTCTAGAAAGAGTACAGAGAAGAGCAACAAAGATGATTAGGGGACTGGAAGCTAAACATATAAGGAACGGTTGCTGGAATTGGGTATGTCTAGTTTAATGAAGAGAAGGATGAGGGGTGACATGAAATCAGTGTTCCAATATCTCAGGGGTTGCCTGAAAGAAGAGGGAGTCAAGCTATTCTCCAAAGCACCTGAAGGCAAAACAAGAAGTAATGGATGGAAACCAACCAAAGAGGGAAGCAACCTAGAAGT
>NW_015398683.1:0-2264 GCF_001527695.2 Protobothrops mucrosquamatus
CACCCAGGCTTCTGCACCTGGGAGCCATCATAGACACCACAAACTGTATGGTCTATCTCTCCCAGAAGCGGTTGGTCAGCATCAGGGACCTAGCTCGCCGAGTATACAAAGGCCGCACCGTTCCACTTGTCTTACTCTCCCAACTTCTAGGGAAAATGGTCTCCTGCGTAGCCATAGTTCCCTGGGCCAGACTCCACTTGCGGGAGCTTCAATGGTTCCTCCTACCGTTCCAGCGATTGAACGCCAGTGCATCCAGCCGGCAGGTGAGGCTCCCAGTCCACACCCTCAGGACTCTTCGCTGGTGGTTCTCACAAGCGATAACCAAGGGGTCACCTTTCAAGGAGCCGGACCGCCTCACCATCACGACAGACGCCAGCCTATTTGGCTGGGGAGCCCACCTGCAGTCTCAGTTTGCGCAGGGCCGTTGGTCCCAGCAGAGATTTGAGACACAACATTAATTGGCTGGAACTCAGGGCCATTCACTTAGCTCTTTGCCAATTCCACCACCGGATCAGAGGCCGTCACGTATTGATCCTCACGGACAACGTTGCGTCCAACGCCCACATTAACCAGCAGGGGGGCACTAGGTCCAAGTCCCTCATGTCCTTGGCCCGGTTGCTGGGATCCTGGGCAGAGTCCAACTGGCCTCCCTCAGAGCCGACCATATATCGGGGGTCAAGAACCAACAGGCAGACTTTCTGAGTCGCTCTACAATAGACCCCTTGGAATGGGGACTACATCCGGATCTTTTCTTTGAGATATCCCAAAGGTTCGGCCGCCCAGTCCTTGACCTGTTTGCGTCGTCGAGCAATGCCCAACTTCACAGGTACTTCTTCCGCTATTACTTCCCAGGGGTGGAGGGGATGGACGCCCTGCAGATTCTGTGGCCGGAGGGCCTACTTTATGCCTTCCCTCCCCTCCCGCTCATTCCTGCGACCATCCGCAAACTGCTCCAGGAGCAGGCAGAAGTGATCCTCGTGGCCCCGTACTAGCCACAGAGACCCTTGTTTGCCGACCTAATGAATCTGTCCCGTTCTTGTCCGTGGAAGATTCCCCCGCATCGCGCCTCCTTACACCAGGGGGTCCTCCAACATCCGGACCCCCAGTGGTTACAGTTAGCCACCTGGCGCTTGAGCGCAGCATCATGACACAAAAGATGTTCTCACCACGGGCAATCACCATGATTCAGGCCTCTCGTAGGCTGGCGACCAATCGCATTTATGATTACACCTGGAAGAATTTTTGCCATTGGTGCGGAAGACGGAAACTGGATGTTTATAAATTAACCTCCAGATTGTAGATTACCTTCTCGATGGTCTGGACAGAGGCCTGGTCCCTGTGACCATTCGTAGGCAGGTGGCGTAGGCAGTCCTTTCGGCCGGCAGCAGGTTCAGCAGCCATCCAGCCCTCCCACCCATAAACGCCCAGACAGGACAGGCCATATGACCATCCGTATGACAGATCGGGATTTCGACCCAGGCAGCAGAACCAGAACAAGTGGCCATTTCGAGGGGCAGGGCGCCCCTACAGGAGGTCCAAGTGACTCCCATACCACACTTCCCATAGGGGGAAGGCTTACCCACTTTTTCCATCAGTGGGAACTCACAACCACAGACGCCTGGGTCTTACAAACAATCCAGTTTGGCCTGTCTCTAGAATTTCTGGCCAGTCCCCCGGGTCATTTCATCACCCGTTCCACTTCACGGGATCCAATAAAAAGGGGGCCATGCAGGAGGCCATTCAACACCTACTAGATATTCAGGCCATAGAACCGGTACCGCCAGATCAGAAGGGAAGGGGATTCTACTCCATCCTCTTCGTAGTTCCCAAGACCTCGGGGGGATGGAGAGCAATTCTGGACCTCAACGGTCTGAATCATTACATCACATACAAAAAGTTCAAACTGCAATCACTCCAGTCCATCCTGGGAGGCATCAGACAGGGAGACTTCCTGGCGTCAATAGAGCTCCACATCCCCATCCTTCCAGATCACCGACGGTTCCTCAGGTTCTATTACAGGTCATCACTATCAATATAAGGCCCTCCCATTTTTCCTCTCCTCAGTGCCCAGGGTGTTCACCAAGATCCTGGCTGTGCTGGCCGCCCATCTATGGAAAGTACCGGTACGCGTCCAGTGCTACCTGGACGACATCTTGATCCAAGCATCCTCCTTCCAGGCAGCCCAGTCGGACCTGGAATCAACTATTCAGGTCCTCCAACAGCACGGGTTCTCGGTGAACTTTCAAAAAAGCCAGACGCTTCCC
>NW_015398683.1:4742-6871 GCF_001527695.2 Protobothrops mucrosquamatus
GCCCAGGGTGTTCACCAAGATCCTGGCTGTGCTGGCCGCCCATCTATGGAAAGTACCGGTACGCGTCCAGTGCTACCTGGACGACATCTTGATCCAAGCATCCTCCTTCCAGGCAGCCCAGTCGGACCTGGAATCAACTATTCAGGTCCTCCAACAGCACGGGTTCTCGGTGAACTTTCAAAAAAGCCAGACGCTTCCCTCACCCAGGGTTCTGCACCTGGGAGCCATCATAGACACCACAAACTGTATGGTCTATCTCTCCCAGAAGCGGTTGGTCAGCATCAGGGACCTAGCTCGCCGAGTATACAAAGGCCGCACCGTTCCACTTGTCTTACTCTCCCAACTTCTAGGGAAAATGGTCTCCTGCGTAGCCATAGTTCCCTGGGCCAGACTCCACTTGCGGGAGCTTTAATGGTTCCTCCTACCGTTCCAGCGATTGAACGCCAGCGCATCCAGCCGGCAGGTGAGGCTCCCGGTCCACACCCTCAGGTCTCTTCGCTGGTGGTTCTCACAAGCGATAACCAAGGGGTCACCTTTCAAGGAGCCGGACCGCCTCACCATCACGACAGACGCCAGCCTATTTGGCTGGGGAGCCCACCTACAGTCTCAGTTTGCGCAGGGCCGTTGGTCCCAGCAGAGATTTGAGACACAACATTAATTGGCTGGAACTCAGGGCCATTCACTTAGCTCTTTGCCAATTCCACCACCGGATCAGAGGCCGTCACGTATTGATCCTCACGGACAACGTGGCGTCCAACGCCCACATTAACCAGCAGGGGGGCACTAGGTCCAAGTCCCTCATGTCCGAGGCCCGGTTGCTGGGATCCTGGGCAGAGTTCAACTGGCCTCCCTCAGAGCCGACCATATATCGGGGGTCAAGAACCAACAGGCAGACTTTCTGAGTCGCTCTACAATAGACCCCTTGGAATGGGGACTACATCCGTATCTTTTCTTTGAGATATCCCAAAGGTTCGGCCGCCCAGTCCTTGACCTGTTTGCGTCGTCGAGCAATGCCCAACTTCACAGGTACTTCTTCCGCTATTACTTCCCAGGGGTGGAGGGGATGGACGCCCTGCAGATTCTGTGGCCGGAGGGCCTACTTTATGCCTTCTCTACCCTCCCGCTCATTCCTGCGACCATCCGCAAACTGCTCCAGGAGCAGGCAGAAGTGATCCTCGTGGCCCCGTACTAGCCACAGAGACCCTGGTTTGCCGACCTAATGAATCTGTCCCGTTCTTGTCCGTGGAAGATTCCCCCGCATCGCGCCTCCTTACACAAGGGGGTCCTCTAACATCCGGACCCCCAGTGGTTACAGTTAGCCACCTGGCGCTTGAGCGCAGCATCATGACACAAAAGATGTTCTCACCACGGGCAATCACCATGATTCAGGCATCTCGTAGGCCGGCGACCAATCGCATTTATGATTCCACCTGGAAGAATTTTTGCCATTGGTGCGGAAGGCGGAAACTGGATGTTTATAAATTAACCTCCAGATTGTAGATTACCTTCTCGATGGTCTGGACAGAGGCCTGGCCCCTGTGACCATTCGTAGGCAGGTGGCGTAGGCAGTCCTTTCGGCCGGCAGCAGGTTCAGCAGCCATCCAGCCCTCCCACCCATAAACGCCCAGACAGGCCAGGCCATATGACCATCCGTATGACAGATCGGGATTTCGACCCAGGCAGCAGAACCAGAACAAGTGGCCATTTCGAGGGGCAGGGCGCCCCTACAGGAGGTCCAAGTGACTCCCATACCACACTTCCCATAGGGGGAAGGCTTACCCACTTTTTCCATCAGTGGGAACTCACAACCACGGACGCCTGGGTCTTACAAACAATCCAGTTTGGCCTGTCTCTAGAATTTCTGGCCAGTCCCCCGGGTCATTTCATCACCCGTTCCACTTCACGGGATCCAATAAAAAGGGGGCCATGAAGGAGGCCATTCAACACCTACTAGATATTCAGGCCATAGAACCGGTACCGCCAGATCAGAAGGGAAGGGGATTCTACTCCATCCTCTTCGTAGTTCCCAAGACCTCGGGGGGATGGAGAGCAATTCTGGACCTCAACGGTCTGAATCATTACATCACATACAAAAAATTCAAACTGCAATCACTCCAGTCCATCCTGGG
>NW_015398684.1:0-1903 GCF_001527695.2 Protobothrops mucrosquamatus
AAAAACAGTGAAATAATAGCGGCAGCCCCGAGAAGGCAAAAAAAAAAAAAAAAGGAACAGCATTATCAGACTTCAAAGACAAATTACTTTGTTCCAAACTGTAAGCAATACATATCATTCTGTCTCAAGGCCAGCAACTACAAAACAGGCGTTATTTCCTCTTTTGGTTAAAAGCGGTCTGAACCCATTTGAAGGTGTGTCAAAAAGACATCAGGAAAGGCATTAAACGAGGTTCCAGAGCTGAAAGGGGACAATTTTTCAAACAGAACCCCATCTAGTTCCTGAGGAGCTGCATCCACTGTGAATGTTTTGGAAGCTTCTTAGACTTGTTTTTGGCTCTGCTGGTGACCTGGCTGCCCAGCTTAATGTAATAAGGCCACACTTGGGATACAGCATCCAGTTTTGGTCGCTATTATATAAAAAAGATGCTGAGACTCTAGAAAGAGTACAGAGAAGAGCAACAAAGATGATTAGGGGACCGGAGGCTAAAACATCTGAAGAAGGGTTGCAGGAACTGGGAATGGCCAGTCTAGAGAAAAGAAGGACCAGGGATGAAAGGATAGCAGTGTTCCAATATCTCAGGGGCTGCCCCAAAGAAGAGGCAGTCAAGCTATTCTCCAAAGCGCCTGAAGGCAGGACGAGAAGCAACGGAGGGAAACTGATCAAGGAGAGAAGCAACCTGGAACTAAGGAGAAATTTCCTGACAGTTAGAACAATTAACCAGTGGAACAACCTGCCTCCAGAAACGGTGAATGTTCCAACACTGGAAGTTTTTAAGAAGAGACTGGACAGCCCTTTGTCCGAAATGGTCTAGTGTTTCCTGCCTGAGCAGGGGGTTGGACTAGATGACCTCCAAGGTCCCTTCCAACTTTATTATTATTATTATTATTATTATTATTATTATTATTATTATTATTATTATTATTATTATTATTGTTGTTGTTGTTGTTGTTGTTGTTGTTGTTGTTGTTGTTATTATTATAGAATAATTGAAATGAGGGGTCCCTTGTGCCCTCTGTGCTTGGCGGTTTTCTTGCAAGGTTTTCTTCTAGTTTGGGGGATGAAATGTCTGCAAGAAAACCGCCAAGCTCAGAGAGCACCAAGGACCCCACAACCGATATAAAACGGATACTATATCATCTGGGCCACCGCAACCCAGAAGCAGCTGAAAGGTCTGAACTATTTTCATAGGCCGCTTCATTACGGTAAGAGGGGCCAGCTTGTGTAGTGGTTAAGGCACCAAGCTAGAAACCAGGAGGCCCCGAGTCCAAGGCATTTTGGTGATAGTCTCTCTCTCCTTCAGCCCTTGGAAGAAGAAGCCAAGGGCGAACGGTGTCCCCAAAAAGTTGCCAAGAAAACTTCAGGGACTTGCCACGTCGTCACCAGGACTCAAGACGGGCCCATCCTCCTGCCTCCAGATCACGGCCTGCCTGAAGACACCTGAGCCCTCACTGAATGCCCCACCCAGGCTGCAGACCGGACGAAGCGGTGTGAGAAACGCAAAACTATGGACACCAAGAACAACAAGAAGAAGAGCCAGGATTTGGATATGAAGGGATTCCTCTCCAAAAATGACAACACTGGGAATTGTAACCAGAGGATCTGCATCCTTTAAGCGGACTACCTGAGACAGTCAGCTTGCTTCTTCTTTTTAATCTTGATCTGAGTCGGGGGCTTGGGCTCAGCCACAGCAAGGACAGACCCTTTCTAGCCCACTGCTTCCCAGCCAGCCAGCCAACTATCAAATATTTTTATCAGGACTAGCTCTGTACAGGGGAAGGCCTTAAAATAGGGAAGTTGCCTCCATCCTATGATCCTGCAGCATCTCATTCAGAGAGAGAGAGGGAGGGAGAGAGAGAGAGAGAGGAGAAAGAGAAAGAGAAAGAGAGAGAGAGAGAGAGAG
>NW_015398684.1:5561-6871 GCF_001527695.2 Protobothrops mucrosquamatus
TAATCCTCTTACCACTGGCCTCTTAGTGGCCATGAATTTTTAAATTAAGGTGTAAAGTAAGAGAGGCGAGGGAGGCTGGAAAGCAGATCATGGACACCAGGCTCTTTCGACCGTTCCTTAGAAGTTATTCCAGAAGATATTTGAAGAGCGTGATTTCTCACCATCTGGAGGGTAGGATGCTGCCATTAAGGCTTTTCCCCAGCGTGCAAGTTCTGGAGGAGACACAGTAGAAACGTTACAGATTTAGAGAGGAGCACTGGAGAGAGTTTAAGACAGAGAAGATTTGTATTCTGAACAGATTGAAGGTCTCTTAGCATGATAGGAGAGAGAAAAAAATGGGCATTCAGCACTGAGCTTTCAACCCTAATCTCCAACCCTTATCTCCTGGGCACTGGCTAGTCCTTCTCGGTATTAAGAAAGAGCTCCTGTCTCCACGCCTACAAAAACACTGCTATCATGTCCCCCCTCGTCCTTCTCTTCGTCTAGTTTAACGAAGAGAAGGACAAGGGGGGACATGATAGCAGTGTTCCAATATCTCAGGGGCTGCCCCAAAGAAGAGGGAGTCAAGCTATTCTCCAAAGCCCCTGGTTGCTGACATTCAACTCCACAGAATCCAAGCCGTGGAAAAGGAGGGGATCTCTGTTGCCAAGTTGGCTTTCAACACAGCCCCAAAGAAGCAGGCTGTGTGTCTCACAAAACACCAGCAAGTAGTCTTTGTTTCCCATGGAGTTACCCAGAAATCATTTTACCAGCCATTTTCTGTTTTAGTTCTGCTCTTTATCTCTGCCTTGCCTCCTCTGATATTTTCAGACCGAGATAGGATGCTTATCATTATATCGATACAGGTAATCCTCATCTTACAACCACAGTTGAGCCCAAAATATTTGTTGCTAAGTGACACGTTGGTTACGTGAATCTAGTTTAACAAAGAGAAGGACAAGGGGAGACATGATAACAGTGTTCCAATATCTCAGGGGCTGCCCCAAAGAAGAGGGAGTCAAGCTCTTCTCCAAAGCGCCTGAAGGCAGGACAAGAAGCAACGGGTGGAAACGACTCAAGGAGAGAAGCAACCTGGAACTAAGGAGAAACTTCCTGACAGTGAGGACAATTCACCAGTGGAACAACCTGCCTCCAGAAGCTGTGAATGCTCCAACACTGGAAGTTTTTAAGAAGAGACTGGACAGCCATTTGTCCGAAATGGTATAGGGTTTCCTGCCTGAGCAGGGGGTTGGACTAGATGACCTCCAAGGTCCCTTCCAACTTTATTATTATTATTATTATTATTATTATTATTATTATTATTATTATTA
>NW_015398685.1:0-1323 GCF_001527695.2 Protobothrops mucrosquamatus
GTCTAACTGGCCATCTTAAAACCAAACTCTGGATGGCTTACTACAGCCCTACCATAAAAATAAAATATATTCAACTAAAGCAAAAAAAAAAAAAAAAAAAAACACAATACAACCCAAAATAGGAAAAACAGAACAACAGATGGAATTATTTCCACTGTCAGACTTTCTTAGGTTACGGATCTCCTAATTTGAGGAGAATTTCTTGTGCTTCAACCCCTAACTGCCTTGGCAGGGCTCACTTAAGCTTCGCTGAATTTTCCGAATGCAACTTTTAATGACCACCTGCTGGTACAGCTGGTATATGTTCTAGGATGTTCACGTTCTACTAAGGCATTCTCTCTTTTTAGCCTGCCTTCCACTAAAGCATTTGTGATAGCAGAGATGTTACCCAGTCATCTTCTCTTCACAAAGCTGGGACAAGACACAAAATGAAGACACACTTGTGTGCCTGTTTTTTTCCTAACTGAATGGGAAATTCAGTCTTGTGCATTTGCTTCTATTTCAATGGATTGCTTTCTATGCCAAAACATCCGGTGTCAAATTTAATTCCATTTAATTCTGGAAAACAGGATTGTCTGAAATGTAACACAAACTTTGTCGTTCAGTTTCCCAGACATTTCTGACCTGGTGATGCAAAGTTCTTACCACATAGAAGGCGGCGTTCATGTTTCAAACATCTGATCTAGCTTTGCCTCTAACTTGATATTTATTATTGAGACACCATAACAGTAGGCTACTTCTGCTGCACAAATCAAAATCATCATTAGATGGCAGAAAAGAGTCAATTCTCTGTGCCACTGTGCTGCCACCTAGTGGTTATTACTAGGTTTACATTCTAAGTAGTAGTGACAGATTTTATCTTCCTGGGCTCCAAGATCACCACAGATGGGGACTGCAGCCAAGAAATTAAAATACGCTTGCTCCTGGGGAGGAAAGCTATGGCAAATCTAGACAACATACTAAAAAGCAGAGACATCACCCTGCCAACAAAAGTGTGTATAGTCAAGGCCATGGTTTTCCCAGTTGCAATGTATGGCTGTGAAAGTTGGACCATAAGAAAGGCTGAGCGCCAAAGAATGGAGGCCTTTGAACTATGGTGCTGGAGAAGACTCCTGCGAGTCCCTTGTGTTGTGTTCTTTGTATTCCCCCCCCCCTTAATCCCCTATGCATATCCTGATCACCCATTAAGGGTGATTGCCCTTCACCATTGATCGCCCATTAAGGGTGATTGCCCTTCTCCATCTGCATACAGTTTCATGCCCGTTGCTGGTTGGCTAACTAGCAACAGGGTCTTACCAGCCAATGGAATTGTGTGATTACAAG
>NW_015398685.1:5232-6870 GCF_001527695.2 Protobothrops mucrosquamatus
TCTCTCTCTCTCTCTCTCTCTCTCTCTCTCTCTCTCTCTCTCTCTCTCTCTCTCTCTCCCTCCCTCCCTCCCTCTTTCTGCTATATTTTGGGAAATTAAAAATGTCTAATTTACTCACATTTGATAAGCATAGTAGATTAAGGACCATAATCTTCAATGAAAAGTTCTTCACCTTTCACACAACACAATCCCAACTCATCATTCCATGATCCTACCAGTATCCCTCCCTTAATATTCCCCCACACACACGATCCACCCATTCCTTCAAACCCAGATGAGAAACACTGTTTATTACATTTCTTTTTCAAATCTTTACATCAACAAATGGCAAACGAGAGCATCCCGGTCAATAGAGTGTTGCTATAATCAAAAACAGACTTTCCAGAGTTCTTTTTATTTGACTGGGAATCGGGGCTTATGCAGCACTCTTCCAAACATGCAATCTGGGAAGCCATAGTGCTAATTTCCATGCTTCGTGTTTATGAAAACCAGAAGAAAAGGAGAATATTTATAGGTGATGATTGAAATGAGGGATCCTTGGTGCTCTCTGAGCTTGGTCATTTTATTGCAGATGTTTCAATATCCAAACTAGGTAACATCATCGTGCTAACTGACTGATAATATTACCTAGTAGCGAAACATCTGCAAGAAAACAACCAAGATCAAAAAGCACAGAAGAAAAGACCTTTGTTGAAACTTGATGTTGGTGTAAGAGAATCACTAAGCATCCGAGTTAAATGTTAATTGTGCCAGCATTTTATAAGCACATTAAAAATATAAATGTAAGTAACAGCTTGTGAGAAGAGTGATAATGATTGGAACCACCACAGGAAGAGAGGGAATCAAACACTTGTATGCAGATAGATACAGTTGGGATGATAAACATTAATTTGAAGCCCCTATTTGCTTTGCAAAATCCCCCACGGAAAATAATGCAAGTATCGGTGGAAGATCCCAGCAAGTAAATATTTTAACAGCAGATGAATGGGTTAAATTAATCTCTAATATGACCTCGTAACAATTGCACACATCATATCACATCATTGACCCATATGTTTGTATTTAAATATACATTCCTTAATGCTATTCCATTTTGGACAGGAATAATGGGGAAGAGGGCTCTAGACTAGCCTATGGCAAAAAAAAAAAAAAAGTTTATTTCAAGGGCGATGTTCTCAATAAAATTGGAAAAAGTCTATTATGTTTCATATTAAAATATATTTTTTAATTTTATTATTATTCTTCTATCATAATGAAAGGAAAAGAGTACATTGTGGATGCGATACATTTTTCACTTGGAATATTGTGCGGGCACAATTTTTTTTTCATCCATACCTATGAAAAAACTCTTGTTTTAATACTAGGGATTTATCCTTTCCTGTAGATGGGGTGGAAAAATGATAGATCCTAAATTTGGCCCTCCAGATTGTCCAAATGGCATAATAATAATAATAATAATAATAATAATAATAATAATAATAATAATAATAATAATAATAATAATAATAATAATAATAATAATAATAATAATAAGAAGAAGAAGAAGAAGAAGAAGAAGAAGAAGAAGAAGAAGAAGAAGAAGAAGAAGAAGAAGAAGAAGAAGAAGAAGAAGAAGAAGAAGAAGAAGAAGAAGAAGAA
>NW_015398686.1:0-1218 GCF_001527695.2 Protobothrops mucrosquamatus
AAGAAGAAGAAGAAGAAGAAGAAGAAGAAGAAGAAGAAGAAGAAGAAGAAGAAGAAGAAGAAGAAGAAGAAGAAGAAGAAGAAGAAGAAGAAGAAGAAGAAGAAGAAGAAGAAGAAGAAGAAGAAGAAGAAGAAGAAGAAGAAGAAGAAGAAGAAGAAGAAGAAGAAGAAGAAGAAGAAGAAGAAGAAGAAGATGATTGAAGGTCTGGAAACTAAAACATATGAAGAATGGTTGCAGGATTTGGATTTGGATTTGGCTAATCTAGAGAAAAGAGGGATTAGGGGTGACAAGCAGTATTTCAGTATTTGAGAGGTGGCCACAATGAGGAGAGGGTCAACTAATTTGCCAAGCACCAGAGGGAAGGACAAAAAACAATGGATGGAAACTAATCAAGGAGAGAAGCAACCTGGAATTAAGGAGAAACTTCCTAACAGTGAGGACAATTAACCAGTGGAACAGCTTGCCTTCAGAAGTTGTGGGTGCTTCATCACTGGAGGTTTTTAAGAAGAGACTGGACAGTCATTTGTCTGAAATGGTATAGGATCTCCCGCTTGAGCAGGGGATTGGACTAGAAGACCTCCAAGGTCTCTATTTTGATTGAGAATTGAGTATAATATGAAATATTTAGTAAAAACTTACATTTCCAACAACACCTAATCAAAGATTCACTTACTGTGGTTGCGGGATTGGATTCGACTGGAAAATTGGAGATTATTAAAACTGGAAGGTCATGACATGCAGATTGGATGGCATGCCATGTTATGGGATGAGAAGTATAAAGCTCACCAGTATTTCTGGAGGCATCACATCAGACGGGCGCTAATAGATGTATGGATTAAAATTCAACGACAGAATTATAGGCAAGTCCCCAATTGGATCTCAATATTAGAAAGGTATATACACCCAACGTTTATTCAGTTAGGGAAAGTAATAACTTATAAAAACATATTAGATGAGAGAGGAGAATTAAAATCGAGGAAAAATCTCCAAGATGTAGGGATAGAATTAGAATGGTGGGCATTAGAATGGTGGGCATACCTCCAACTACAGGTAAGATATAGGCAAGATAAAAAAGAGTGGGGTATAAAGATGGAACCGACAGACCTAGATAAAATTTTATTAGGTCCTGAGGATAAAATGATTAAGAAAATATATCATTTTCTTTTAGAACAGACAATGTATGAAGAACAGGTTAAGGAGACCATGTTAACTTGGAGT
>NW_015398686.1:3882-6870 GCF_001527695.2 Protobothrops mucrosquamatus
GGTTCTGCCATTACTATCCCCTCACCACTGGTTCATGATGTTTTAGCAGACAACCTCACTGTAGTATGAAATGTAGTTCACTGATGAATAACAAATGTATTGCTTGGGGGAAGGAACAGAGAAAGGAACATCTGTCTGTAAATATTAGAATGGCGATGTGAGAAATGCTGATACTGTACTAAACAATAAAAGTTACATGCTTTAATGTCATATATGTGTTCTGAAGATATCATAATTAAAAGAAAGTAGCAGTGATTTAAGTCTAAGGTTACATTAAGCATTCAAATTCTTAAAAAAGTAGCTAAAATGTTTCTAAAGTTAACATCAGTCAACAATATTGAATGTGCTTTCTGATTCTATGTTACATATTTCTGATTTAATCTCTTCCTTGACCTTACTTTGATAAAAAGCCCATCTTTGATAAAAAAAAATCTTAGCAACATGTTTATCTCAACCAACAGTTTATCACAGAATTCAATGCTAAATTTGTTAATTGGCTCCAGAAAAAGTCTTAGAAGACTACTTCTTCAGAATTTCTTTTTTGAAAACTAAAAAACAAAACAAAAACCACATTAAAAAAAAAAAACTTTAGCCCTAACCCTAATCCTCTCATTATTTTGAGCTTCTAGTAAAGGCAAACTTTGCATTCTACTAGATATCCAAGTATTTCTGGGCATTTCTCCTCACAGATACATATCCCCATTGGAAACTATTTGGCATGTCCCCTGTCTTCTTCTTCTATTTTGCCCAGCTCAGGAAAAAATCTCAGATAGACTTTTGCCATGTTTTATGCTAAGAGGATTGCTAGAATGATGCTTTTCAGACGGACTGACAGAATAGTACCATGGGAATTGACTGTGCTTTTCCCCCCTTTGTTCTCTTTTCATTTCATACAATGTTGGAAGCACATGGGATTGAGGGGGAGGACACTAAATAACTGTTAAATTTGAAGCAAAAACCTGGCCATTGATTGGCTGTTACTTAGCTATTGTATGGTTTCAACTGAGCAGTACCTGGCAGAAGTCTTCCATTACAGGTCAGCTCTAAATGTATGGCAAATCTTTCACTCTATTTAATAAGATTTAAAATTGCATCCATATCTTAAAAAAGGAACAAAAAACGCTAGAAAGATACTTCATACTTTTTTGGCTTTCACCAGGATATCTACAATCTTATTTGACATTTCTTGTATTCTCCTGTTCAACATGTTGAAATTATTATTTTTTCTACCTCTAATGCTAAAATGTCCTAAAATTCTGAAAAATTGTCTTGTGTGCAAATAGATGAACTTAGTAACTTAATTTGTTGCTTCAAATGATGTTGAATGGCTACTAATGTACTGTAGGTGGCATCTATTCCATGCGGCTGGCCTGGCGTAGTTTGATTATGTTTTAGTGGGGGTTTTGTATGGGGTATTTTTAGAGCAGGCCTGTTATTTAATTTGATTTTAGACAGAAATTTGTGTATATTTATTGTGGTTTTTATTATCGCCTGTTCACCGTCCTGAGTCCCGTAAGGGAGATAGGGCGGTATATAAATTCAATAAATAAATAAATAAATAAATAAATAAATAAATAAATAAATAGCAAGATATTAGAATAATTCATGAATTTATTTATATCATTCAGTAGAATTCACAATCTGAATACTAATTTCTGTTAAGAATTCTTGTTTATATGACCAGTAATTTGTCATGATGGCTAAATAGAAGTTTTAGCATCTAAGACAATATTTCTCAGGATGGTTGAGAAATTTGTATTTGTCACCCTCTTGTTTGTTTTCTAAAAGTATCTATTTCAGTAAGTTGTGATAAAGGATATTGGGTTCTTGGCATGATCAAGCAGAACCAATATCACATGACCACTTGAGAATATTGCTTGAGAATATTGTTATTGATATAGAAGATTTTGATGTCACAGCAAATGATTCACTCTTTTGCTAAATAGCCTTTGCATTTTATGAGTTTCCATTGGTGTAGCCTTCCATGGGTGTAGCCTTCCATGCAATGAGATAAGCCATTACTCACTGCATCCTTAGAAACTTGATCAGAAGTTGTTCAGAACTTAGATGTCAACACTGCATGATCCTTGTTACTTTTGTAATCCAGGAATACCTTTGTCACTTTTTGTTCTGCAAAAATCCCAAAATTCTACTAAAAAACTTGAGAAAGGGAGAGAGGAAGAAAGAAAGAGAGATAACTATTAGACTAAGTCTAAGCCAATAGTCTGCTGAGACTTTAGGGTTCTGTGGGTATGATCAATGTACAGAAGATTTGGCAGATGTATCTCTTGTCTATTGGGAATCTATGTAGATTAATACCCTTATTGTTTAAACAATAAATGTCTCTTTTTCCAAAATCAAGCAATATGGGGGGAGAGTTTTCTTTATTTGTTGGAAGCCAGCAAGAATGCTTGTATTAAATTTATAAGGCAGAATCAGTCCTTATATGTGCAAAAATCACTGACTTGCTTAAATACTAGCTGCACTGTATTTTCCAGACCAGTGAGTAAAACTCTCTGAAGAAGTCACAGTTGCTTAATTTTTTGGCAAGTAACCAAACTAACTTGAGATTCAGCATAACAATGAGGACTGACACAAGGCTGGCTTGGGAAAAAGAAGTAAATTATCAGTTTTAATTAAATACTGAAAGCTGGCTAGTTTAGATTGGCTTTAAGCAAATCATGTAGTTCAAGGTTTTCAAAATGGCTGAAGCAACTCCTAACAGAAGATAGAAGATAGCTTTCTTGTTTCAAAAATCTCCAAGGAATTCCAGATCAATTTCAAATACGTTGTGAATCCTTCAGACCCTCTAAAAGTAAGCTTTGCTTAGTGCTGTCTGCCTGTGGTGTCCTTAAGAACCAAATTTGATATGATGCCCCTTTTATTTGAAGCATTTAGATTTAAGCTAGTAATCACTGCTCTTGAGTGTGAAGATACAAAGGTGCTTTTTAATGAGGCAACTGGACTTTCTTGTTCTTTTTCTTGAAG
>NW_015398687.1:0-6870 GCF_001527695.2 Protobothrops mucrosquamatus
ATAAACATGAATTGGAATCTGTGGGTAGATGGAAGGCCTTGATACTGAGGTTATGGAGATGTGATCTTTGGCTATGGAAAAATGCAGTGGGATAAAAGCATGTTTTCCTCAGTTGTCTCTTTTAAGTATGCAAAAACATCATGATTAAGTGTCATGAAGACTGATCGACATAAGACTGTAATTTTTCTCCCAATAACCCTGAGAGCCAGAGTTTATTTATTTAGAAAGCAAAATAACAAGTGTTAAGCAACCTGCAGGCAATTGCTTTTTTGTGTGGTTGCCATCCATCTTAGCTCAATAGGGCTGTTCTTGCAGATTCCATTTGGTTTTGTGGCTGAGCAAGTGTAAACTGGCAGTTCTTTCTGTACAGGCACAGCCAGCTGTCCATGTTAACATGCTATCCTCCAGTCCTTGAGTTGGAATATATTGCACTGCCTTGACTGCCAAGCCACAATAATGAGACTGGTGACTAATGTGGTCCTTACTGTTTTAAAGCAGGACAAGTTAAGAAAAGCAGTTGGCAGATTTCCTGGTGTTTGGTTCCCCCCCCCACACCAAACATCACCTGCCAGCCACAAAATAACCACCAATGCTTGCTTTTAAGGGGAGGTAGAGTAGGATTGGACTAGGATTGGTGGGTGCTTGGAATTGAAGGTATAGCCACCTTTCAAGTTGCTCAAGTCATAATTTTATATCTGGAGCTCTTACTTCATCCCACGCTACACTTCTATATGTGGGACTTTTCAAATAGTCATTTTTGGATGAGGTATTGGCATTATTTCCAAAGAATTCTACTCTCATGTTAAGAAATAGCCCAGCCGACAGGTCACAGATGCAGAAGTGGAGTTGGCCAGAAGGTTCAGGTGCAATTTCTCCTGCATCACCCGATTTCCTCCTTCAAGCCTGTGTGTTGTCAGTCAGGCTAGCAGACATAGCCAAGAGGAACAGGTTGAAGTGGGGAGAGCAATCAATCAACTAACTGTAAGCTTCATCCTTGACTATGGTCAAAGTCTACAAAGTATTCACACCCTCCTTCATTCAAATGAAACTGTAAGCTCTCCTCATATCCAAAGTAGTGAAAAATATGCCCTTCAAACGCATTCCAGAAAATCCAAAATGAGAGCAGGTAGCAATCCCTGATGATTACAGAGTTTAAAACCCCAAAAATCTTAGATGTAGATGTTAACAATGAAGAAAAAAATCCTTTCATTTGGGTATCATTATTTGGGACAGATTAGGGGAGCTCTGCTACTGTTAAGGAGTTTCTTTGTAAGTGGAGTCAGGGCTTTTTTTTTTCATAGAACACCCAGAACGGAGTTCCGGCACCTTTTTGGGATGGAACTTTGTAGGGTAGGCAAGGCGGGTTGTATGACACGTGTGAGTGCCGGCACCTTTTTTTTTTTTTTTTTACAAAAAAAAGCACTGAGTGAAGTTATTGTTTTACCCTTGGACACTGAGTTTGTATGCTATGGTTTTGTGAACCACCTTATTGGTAGAAGCAGTGCAAAAACCTGTAACATACTTCCTGGTGACAGGAGCAGCAATACCCAGTTTACAGAACCCGGACCTTTTTCCTGATTTATATTAACCTTCAGTACAGCACAGAACTAGCACTCTCTTATCAAGAGCATTAAACCAAATTAATAAAACAGGTCTAGACCTCTTTCCATAGTCATAGAGAGCAATGCCCAGCAAACAGAGAAAAGGGGGCATGTCAGTAGCAACCTAAAGTTCTCAACTCCAATGAAATCATTAACCATATAGTTCATGAAGTGTCCTAGATTATGTCCATAGCAAAATCTGCACTGGAAGAAGTAGGAAAATATCACCTCAAACTGGAAGATTAAATATAACTTTAAGAAATCTCTATTGTGCACTGGGGGTGGGAAGAATGCAATATCAAGTGATAATCTATAGACTAAAGCCACTAAAACTCTCATTCCCATAACCTTTAATTGGGCAAAACAATGCAACATAGGACAACAATTTTTGAATGACGATACTTCAAATCAGCTTACAGAATACAGTCCAAATTCTGGGACCCACGACTCCAGTGGAACCGAAATTTGCAAATTTTATAAAACATTTTGACATAAAAATCATCATAAAGCAATTTATGACATAAATGCTTTACAAAGCATTTGTACAATTCAAATACAACATGTCATAAAACATTTCCTGTGTCAACTCCTGATGTTTGACTATACTATACAGTTCAATATGGGTTATAAGACAGATATACATATATATCTGAATATTTCCCTGAATATCTTCTTCCCTCCCTTTTCTAATGAAGGAAGGAAGTACATTAGAACCTCTGTTGTTGTTGAAGGCACTGAGGACTATGGTAAGGAAATATCGCTGAAACGATGACCCAACAGGTCACGGGTTGTCTAGTGACATGTAAAAATGGTTACCTGGGACATATCATACCATGATTAGGGGACATAATGATTCATTCTCTGAAATAGCAACACAAGCAAAAGAGAAAATGGAGTCTCAAATGTTGTTGTCCTATATTCCTATCTGGTCCTAAAAGTAAATGTTATTTAATCCAAATAGTGTACGGCTTATCTGCATTTTGTGGATAATTCTCTGAGTATGGTTGTTTTCTTGCAGACATTTCATTACCAAACTAGGTAACATCATCAGCGCATTAATGTGTGCAAGAAAACAGCCGAGCTCAGAGATCACCAAGGACCCCTCAGTTCAACTAGGTTTTACAAATATTCTCTTCTTTTAGTAATTATACCTTTCTTCATATTATGCGTACAATACATTCATGGGAATAATGATCATGTTCTATTTTAATAACTCTATCTCCTAATGAGGGTTATAGGGAATTGGGCTAGATTTTCCATACAGATGTGTTCCAGGAATTGCTCGGATCTAAATACAAATCGTAGCCATTTGCATGACCATTCTCAGGAGAAAGCCTAATAAGAACCAAAAGGAGAATTTTGTTACAAATTGAGGTTTTGTTGAATATGTCAGTATGTATTTCACTTAAATATTCAAGCAGCTCTTAGTGAAGAAAGCCAGAAATGCTCTGAATGTAGACATTTCAGGGATAAGTGAATATACAAAATGATATATGTAAAAAAAAAAAATCAGCGTGGCGAGTTTCTAAAATCAGCTTGGGAAGGAAAATCCCATTTGCTTGTTAAAAGCAAATTAACTCCTTTAGAATGAATCATTTCCATTTTTGCATGAAATGAAAAGGCAAAATTTCTATAAGCCTCTTTTGTTAAATGTCAAGTTCTGTTGTTCTGTGATCAATGCAAAATGCCAAAAGCTGAGCTTCTTACAAGAGTTCAAAGCCAAGTTATTAAATCAGATTCAGCAGGTGAGGCACAATCTTAAAACATACTGCCCCATCTTGTCTTGTAGAGCTGAGTGCAGCTTACTCCCAAGTAAATGGGCATAGGATTGTTATCTAAATTGTTTTAAAACTGACAAGGCTGGCCTTGAATATAATTTTCTACAGTTGTCTTTATGCTTTTAATTTTTCAGCTTGAGAGGTTAAGCGAGAAATACTGAAGCTTTGGGGATTAACCCCAGTACTTATTGGAATAGAAATATGCTCTTGTAGATATATGGTTTAAGAATGTCAACCCAAAAAAAATCCTGCCTTTAATGATTGGAAACAGAGCAGACACACTGCGTCATTTCCTGGAGACATTATTGAAAATAGAGTTGCTTTTGAATAAACTCACATATCTGCAACATGCATGATCATCTCTCCCAGAAACAGGGAGGCAAAAGTGGAGAGGATAGAAAAGATCAGTAAGGAAGAATAATTTATGGAAGAATAAGAGAGGGCGGCAGATGCCATTAATTCAGAACAGAGATAGTGACGTTTGTTTAGAACGGGAATCCAGAATTTGATGAGAAAGGGAAAATGGGTCATAAAGAATGGGGGGAGGACAATTCTCTTACATTATTATAAGTGTACTTTAGATCACTTCTGTAACATTTATTATCCTTTTATGGAGTTTTGAGATTGCATTTTACGATTTTATTGCACATAACCCCATCTCTGTTAATAAAGGACAGTCTGTAAATATTGAAATGAATTAATAAGGCCCGTGAAACAATTTGAAGTTGAAAAAACTGCTTCAGAGTGTGCTGGAATGCAAACATACCATTGACCTCTAACTCCTTCAAGGAGCCGTGTTTCTTTCCTCAATTGTAGGACTGCTCTTTCCAGCTGCTGTACAATCCTGAGAAAAGATGAATTTTGTTTAAGGAGTGGAAACAGGTGCTATGTTCAAGCCCCAGCACACATCTCTCTCAGCCTCTTATCCTCCAGATATGTTGGATTACAGATCCCAGCAGCTATGCAGAGTTGGAGATGACTGGGTTATCCTCCAGCACATCTGGAAGGCAATAGTTTAGGAAAAGCTGATTGAGATATTCAGGAGGGAGAGAGTAATAGAAGGAAGTAATCTATTATAATAAGAAAACAAGCTTTGAAAAATATTTGTCGTTATTATTCATGCAGCTTGTTTGACTTTATACACAAGAGTTAAAGTTGTTCCTGCTATGCAGAGTGAGAATTCTTGTTTCCCGAAGAGCCACAACCAATCTGAGCTAAGTGGTTCAGTTGTGTGTGACTCAAAGCAAAGCCTTCCCTATGTTACTCTCAGCCATTGTGCCAAAGAATGAAAACTACATTAAACTATTGGAATCAATTCTTGCTCAGTTTAAATGTCAGTCTAAGTCCAATGCATAACTCTTTCTCACCGTGTAATGTAGTGATTAGCTTGACTAGGTAGAGTCTGTTTGTGCTGGAGAGAACTTTGTTCCCTTGGAAAATACCCCAAGCTACAGTTCTGCTGACTCACATCATTTTAAACCACAATTTATTCAATAAACCATGGTTGTCTAGATGCATATGCAATGCTAAACTAATTCCAAACAGACTATTATAGAGCTTATTAGAGTATGTGAATCTATTTTGTTCTTAAAATCTCTTTGGCAAAGAGTAAATCTGATGAACATCAATGGCATCTTCTGTTTTCGTAAGCAACAAGCTATACCTTGATTGCAATGGTTCTCTATTTCCTCTTTCTTACTTATATCAATGATTATGTGCCATTTTTGATTCCTAGTGACAACATAGATTTTCTTCATCCCTATACCTGATCTTTCAGGTCTTCCAACAGCGCAGTCATTACCACTGTAACTGAGTCCATTGCATCCTCTTACTTTCCAACTTTTCCAGCACTAGAGCCATAGCTTGATGTGATTGACACAGTCAATGGCTTTTCTATAATTGCATAGCACAGGGGTCTTCAAATTTGGCCCTTTTATGACTTGTGGACTTCAACTCCCAGAATTCCTCAGCCAGCATGCACATACTGGCGTAGCACATACTTTAGTCTTTTGGTATTCTTTGGTTGCTCAATTATCCAGCAGGCATCAGCAATAATGTCTTGTATTCTTTGAACTTCTCTAAAACCAACTTGAACCTGTAGAGCTCTGATCTGTGTTGGATGATCCTAAGCATTATTTGGCTAGTGTGTGAAATTAAGGATATTGTATGATAGTTTGCACATGCTGTTAACTCTCCTTTTTTAGTATTGGAATGTAGATTGACTTCTCCCCAACAGTTGGTCACTAGGTCTTTCTCAAATTTTCTGGCATAACTTGGTTAGAATCTTGTCTGATTCTTCTGCCATATTACAGTGGGTACCCCTGTAACCCTCCAAATTGACAATGACTGGAATGCTGTCTCTAACTTCATCTTCTAGTACTGAAGGTTCTTTTAAGTAAAGAATATCTTCTGAAATATCTTCCATGTTGATATCTCTTTTTTTTCCCTTCTATTCAATTTGTCTGATTCTCAGAGTCAACCTGGACAAGTCCTTGAAGTTTTCTTGGCAGAGGTTTTCAGAAATGGTTTGCCATTGCCTCCTTCCTAGGGTTGAGAGAAAGCAATTGGCTCTGTGACATGTGGTTTTCTTGGTAAAAATACAGGAGTAATTTACCATTGCCTTCTCCCACACAATATGAATTGATGTCTTTACCATTGTCATTAAGCTGATTGTCTGCCTCCATCATGGTCCTATCACTATTACCCAGTATAGATAGCTGCTTGCTTTACTTGGGCAGCAGAGACAAATTTCACACCTTGGGTGACTCTGCTGGGAATATATATATTTTTGCACACATCCCTCCCAGGATATATATATCCAAATTTCTTTTTCTGACAAAGAGTTAAAGAATTAAATTGGGAGACTAAGATGGCCATTTCGTTCTGCTCTCTTCAGTTAGCCACACCCTTTATGGGATTTGAACCTGGGCAGTTTACATGCTAGGCAGTGATTTAATCACCAAGCCAGGCTTTCCTCCCCTCTTTGCCAGCCGAGTCAAGGGAGTATATACAGGAAGTTTTTCAGACAGACCGGTCTGATTGATTACACCTTGACATTTTAACTGCTATACTGCAGTTTTACTTTTTACAATATCTTTTGCCTTGCAGCCCCCCAACTAGGGGCGTTAAGCAGGCTCAAGTCACAACTGCGAAACATTTAAATCCAAATTTCTTTTTCTGACAAAGAGTTAAAGAATTAAATTGGGAGACTAAGATGGCCATTTCGAGCTCGTTGGTTAAATCACTCTTTGTCAGAAAAAGAAATTTGGGTTTAAATGTTTCGCAGTATATATATATATATATATATATATGGAGCAATGCTACTTTGCATTACAAATACTGTATCTCAACAGACGTTATATGACAATTCATGCACATAGTCTATGGATAATATCAAAATTGAACTACTCAGTACCCCAAGATTATATATTGGTGGTAAAGGTCATGCTGATTGTATTTTTTGGTAGGAAAGAAGTACTTTATTGGAATTT
>NW_015398688.1:0-2632 GCF_001527695.2 Protobothrops mucrosquamatus
AGTGTGGCTAATAGGCAAGGTTGATTATAGTTATAGTCTAGCATCATCTGAATCCAAAATAAACATCCTGAACTAAATGGAGGTTAGATGTCTTAACTATTCTGAATAAGACAACTTATAAAGTATTAAGACTGGATGAGAAAATGACTGGATTTATACCTTTATTTAGTTGTAATGTAGTTTGCTTGGCTTTGGTATGCTGAAGTGCTTTTATGTATTTTTGTCAGGTGCAAACAATCAGATTCAAATGTGAAGAGTTCATTTAGCGTTTTTTTGCTTAAGCCTGTAACACAGGAATCTTCACAGACTGGCAATGTGCACCTGGGCCAGACTAGATAAAGTTCAGGAGCATTCAAGGGGGGGGTCAGACTTTGCCTTCTTGTGTCCATGTAGAGATTCCAGACAAATTGCGCATTTGGCTCCTGCCCTGGCTTAGCTAGTTTCTCTCTGCATTTTTTAAAATATCAAGATTTGTGGCATAATAATATGTGAACCAAACTATCCTAACTTGTTCAGTAAACCAAATCAGGGCTTATCAAGATATAAAAAGCAATCTCTATGGATAATACCCAGATGTTTATGTTATATGAATACAATCAAAAATATAAAAACAGCTGAATTAATATAATAAAATATTCTGACTCTTTTTAGTAGAATAATTATTGGCAATTGTTTTTAAGTCAAATTGCAATTGATAGCTTTGGCTTCAGATATCATAACAAATATTTTGGAAAAGAATTTTGCTAGAATTATGTGATTTGTTATGTGAATAATGCTAATTTAACATGTCTGAATAAATTATTTAATAGTTTTGAATGAATAATTCCTTTCTACAGATTAGTGATGTGTCCAAGTTTAAATTGTGCTTATGCTGATTATTTAATTTGCCTCTACCAATGCTGATATGAACTGTATACATATCTTTGTCACATCTATGTTACGTATTATATATAGATGACTTAAAATATCACAGGAGCCCAAAATGCAACAATCCTAGCATGCAGGCATTAGTAGAAATGGATATATACAAGGGAAAATTACATTGTTGTATTTGTTTTCTTTTTATCTGTTTAAAAATATAAAAGGGGAAATTTTGATGTGAACTTGATGACTGGTATTTCCTGGCAGCTAGGCATTGATTAATTGCCTATTCTTTATGCTTGACTATGGGCCATATGCATTTCAATTAGGAATGGCAATTGGAACCCCTGGATTATATGAACCCTTGAATTCCCTCTGATCACAATTTCCAAAACCAATGCTTTCCTGCCATTTTGAGATAGCACATGGAAATAGTAAGAGAAGCCCTAAAGCCAACAACACAATTTTAAAGATGCTCCTCAAACTCCATTCCACCCCAGTCCCAAAAGAAATCAGGGGAAAAGTATTCCAACCTGTGATACAACTCAATACAGTTGATAGAGTATAATGAGCCCTCACATTAATGCTACATGTTGCCTATAGCAGAGGTCTCCAACCTTTTGAGCACCAGGGACCACTTCCATGGAAAGAGGTTTTTCTGTGGACCAGAGGGGGCATGGATTCATGTATTACCTGCATCCCGCATATGGGGCTTTGCTTGTTTGCGCAGACCGGTTTCTGGCATGCTGTGGCCCAGTGCCAGGCCACGGACCAGGGGTTCAGAACCCCTGGCCTATAGCATCTCCAGCATCCATCTAACTTAAAAAGCCATGTTGCATTATATTTCAAAGTTCGCATGAGTAATTCCAAATATATTCTTTTATTGGAATCTCAACATCGTTATTTAATCAACATTTAAATCTTTGTGGGCTAACACATAAACAACCTATTTTAGGGATGCCTTCTTTTGAATTCACCAAATGAAAGCCACCAGTCATGATTTAATTCCCACATTGTAACTGCTGAATTATAAAAAGAGTTTTTTTCATATTATTTTTTTTTAAAATTTAAATTTTATTATTTTTATCATAAAAAAAACACATCACAAATACATCACAATGCAAAAACCCCCATTCCCCACCCCCCACCCCCCGGACTTCCCAAACCTTATCCCAGGATACTATTCAACTAAAAGTAAACTACTATTAATATCCCTAACTCCACAAAATATTATTCTACATAAGTAGGTGAAATATGTAAAAAAAGAAACAAATTATCTAAAAGCCTAGATTATATTCCACCATTTTATGCTTATTTTGAATATAAACAATCCATCTTCTCCATATTGATAAAAATTGTTCATTTGAGTGATTCTTCAAATAAGCCGAACTTTTTGCCATTTCAGCAAGATGCGAAACCTTCAATCTCCAGTCCTCCATTGTAGGTAAAACTTTACTCTTCCAATTTTGAGCTATCAACAAACGGGCAGCAGTTAAACAATACAACATCAAGTTCGTTTCTTTTACATCCAAACTTTGTGTAATACCTAGGAGAAACAACTGAGACAAGAAAAAGATTCTTCTTTTAAAAATTTGCTGTAGGTTCCACCACAATTTTATCCAAAAAGCCTTAATAACCTTGCAAGTCCACCACATATGAAAAAAAGTTGCATCTTGTTGTCCACACCTCCAGCACTTGGATTCATAATTCTCATAAATGCGAGACATAGTTGCAGGATCCATGTGCCATCTATAAAACATTTTATAAAAAT
>NW_015398688.1:7859-9492 GCF_001527695.2 Protobothrops mucrosquamatus
TTAGCATCATCCCTTACTTGTTTCAAAAAATTCCCATTTTCCATAAAAAAAGCAGTTTTTTTATCAATTCGCCATCTCTCTTGAGTTTGTCTATACACAAGCCAAGAAAAGTCTGGATATTTCTGTCTCAGAACTTCTATTGATTTGAGGCACCATTCACCACTACCACTCAAATATAACAAATCTTTATAAGATGGCGAGAGTTTTTTTCATATTGATATTGCACAAAATCAATATTCAAATTCATATAATGTTATTTAGTCTCTCTCCCCTCCCCCCCTTCCAGTTCGGGTCTGTATTCTCCTGGCAACTGTCTGGAGAAATTTTCAAGTATTTTGACAGGATTTTAAAAGTGGTTTGCCATTGCTTGCTTCCAAGGGCTGGGAGAGAAACTGGCCGAAGGTCACCCTGCTCACTTTGTGTCTAAGGCAGGACTAGAACTCACAGTCTCCCAGTTTCTAACCCACTGCCTTAACCATTGTACCTTCCCTAGAGGCTGACTACAATAGTCTTGCATACCATCAGTGCTTGGCCCATGCACTATAGGTTGGAAATCCTAGCTAGCATGTACCATTGTAATCATATAACAATCTCATAAAAGATGTTAAATATTCCCAATAAAATAGAACTTTGTGGAGACAGGGCCAGAACAAAGTAGATTCCTAGGGATAGTTTTGAGAAACATTTGGGAAACTTAATGTGACACTACTTGGTGAAAACTGGTTAAAGTTCAATTTTCTAATATTGTGGTAAAATAATATTACCACATTCTCTGACACGCATCAGTTAGGTTGTAGAATATTTAATGCAACCCATCCTATTCGGAGGAAGAGGACAAGAGAGGAGAGGAGAGGAGGGGAGGGGAGGGGAGGGGAGGGGAGGGGAGAGGAGAGATCGTGTGATAGTGAAAATAATTTTACTTAGGCTAAAGCTATCTGTCTTATTCGAAAATAGTGATGGTCTTTTGCACCTGATAAACTCAGGCATTGAAATGAATGTACTGTGTAAGGCTAGGCTCACACTACAAGTTTATAATTGATATATTAAAAGAGAAGTACCATTGTTTTAAAAGAGACAAAAAAAAATCAAAAGAAAAAGCTGCCCATCTCGTCTGCTTTGTGCTTATAAATCCTAATCTTAGATTGCAGTCCTTGGGAAAAAATAAAATGTGTTTTAATGCAACCTCCCCTCATCTCCAACGAATGTACAGTTGCATGTAGCTAAATAATGTAGCTTTTCACCATTTCTTGACTGATATGGATATGGCTACACAAGAGTTAGGGGAAAGAATGAAAGAACTTTAGATACATTAAAAATATTGGTAAAAGCTGCTAATGGAAAAGCTTCTGACCTACCAAGTGAGTAAGCTACAGGAAAAATAGGTTTGGAAAATAAATTAATTTTCTGCAAAAAAGACGAACATTACAGGCAGTACAGTGGAAGTCTTCAGAGTGAACCACTGAGCCAACATAAAGCTGGCAGAGGCACTGTTGAATCCAGATCCTCCCTACCAAGTTTTTGTGGGCTTCCATTGTATGCATTAAAATTATTTTGAGCTATTTTCATCTAACCCTAACTTTTGTGGTGACTTTGTGGACACCTCCCAATCATGCTGAGGTGGGCTGCTGTAATT
>NW_015398688.1:13511-14729 GCF_001527695.2 Protobothrops mucrosquamatus
CAAGGTGAAAGATCTCATAATCCTTCCAAGGATAGCAATAAATCAATTACTCCATAAAGGAAAATGAATTTTGCCAACAGTATATGCTTCATTACCTTCTCTTTCAGGATAAATATGTGAAACAGGATGAATATTATTAGTTACAGTCTTATCACTGTTTACATCAGCACACATAGATATTCAGGTTTGGGCTACATTTATGAAATGATTGCCTTGTATAAGTGTTGATGTTAAACTCTAAATGTCAAATCTGTGTTGCCAACTAAAAACTGTCACCTGCATCTCCTTTGTTTCATGAATGTTCTGTCAAGCACATGAGGGCAACTCTAACATGCATGTAGTATTGACCATTTCCACTAAAGTTGCACCAAATTTCCTTTATACAGTCCATACCAGCTACAAACAATGTTCTCAGAGGATTGAGCACCAAAATGCATAAAGAAGAACAGAAGATTTCTACACCCTACTCTCTTATGAATGAATATTAAGGTTATATAGGTCATATACAGAATGTTGATTAAAGAAAGTTTGAGAATTATACATTTATTTCCTTATCCAAGGAAGGAAGATAACTAAAGGAGACACAAGTATCATTCATGGTGTGAAAACATTGCAGAAGCATTGTTTGGAAGGGAACATAGTAGCTTTGATACAGAAGACGTGTCAAAGCTCTAGTTATTTGGTTATTCTACTAAACGGAGCCTGTATTTTACCTCAGAAGGGGGTTAGTGATAAGGAAGTACAGCAAATGCACATACTTGATGCTCTGTCTTTGTTCTAGGCATACATTCTATAATAAATTCATTGGCATCATAAAAACAATTCTCCACTTAAAGGAATTTTCAGAGAAATACAACAAAAAACATATGTATGCAATAAAAAAACAAATAATTTTATCATAGTAGAATTGATTAGGAATAGTCTTATTCCTAATTACCACTCTATGAGGTCTTTTTTGAGCCCCATTGTCTTTGTCCTCTATTTTGTCTTCTTTCTTTAGCCCTAAATGGGGAACCCACCATCTGTAAATCTCAAGGGCCTTTTCTGCACTCCAGTAGAAGCTCCCAAATATTCCCTTCTCACTTAGAGCTATTGTAACTGCTATTTTCAAATGTTTTAGAGCAGGGGTCCCAAACCCCTGGTCCGTGGACTGGCACCAGTTCACAGCACGTGAGAAACTGGACCATGCAAGCATCTGCAGGATGCAGTCGGCACACG
>NW_015398689.1:0-4264 GCF_001527695.2 Protobothrops mucrosquamatus
TATTTTTTGAGAGACTTATTAGATGCCCTCTCTCCCCCCTCCCATTGTCGGGGTCAACAAAAAGCATCCACATGCTTCCTTTCATTGCTCTTGTGAAGCCTGAATGCCATATAGAAGACCTGGAGTTCCTCTGTGGCTTAAGCCCTGTTTCAATATGTTAGGTAGCACATGAGGACTTCTCTCCTAATGCAAGTGAAGGTGAGAGTGGGGAGAATCCAATCCATATGCTGACTTGAAACAGTACATACAATAACTTTGTTGACCAAACACAGCAGTGTACTTTTTTTGTGTTGACTACCTTTTGCTCATTGATGCAAAACCTTTGGTTGTTGGTTTTGTTCTGTTTCAATTTCTGATTTAAGTGAAATTTTAGTTATCTAACTTTTAGTAACAATATAGGTAACATGGTGTCATTGTTGGAAAGGGCAAAGCCAAGAGAGCTTTCGGTTTCTCAAACTAATTAATTTTAAGAACTCCCAACTCCCAGAATTCTGCAATTTGAGGTTCACACTTTTTAATGTGGTTGATATTGAGAAACACTGCTCTAAAGCAATAAAAGGAGTGGTCTAAAGCTAGTCCCAACCTTTTGGGCACCAGGGACCGGTTTCTTGGAGGATGGTTTTTCTGCAGACCAGGGGGCATAGCTTCACACACAGCCTGCATCCCATGTGTGTGCATGAATGGGACTTGCTTGCTTGTATGGCCTGGCTTCTGGCAGGCCATGAACTGCTGCTGATCCATGGCCAGGGATTAGGGACCCCTTGTCAGAACCCATTCTTACACTGGGGGGGGGGATCCATTTCATTTCTTTCTATTTCTTACTGAGGGTTCTGCCATTCTCCTGAGGGGGGGTGGAAGGCTCTGCGGGTTGTGTCTCTGCTTTGCTACAATGTATCCTTTCCGCTATTCCTACCTATTTGGTCTTTGAACTGTCTCTCCCTTGATGTTACCTTGGGGTGAGAAAGAATTGTGCCTCCGGCCATTTGGCTTATCTCTCGCTGCGGAAGGGAAGATGCGAAGACCCAACAACATCATCACAAGCATGGGATCGGACTCCGTTATCAGCTCCTTTCCCACAGCAGACTTAACACCTGAGGATTGGCCCATTCAAACTGACCAGATGAACCATTGGGGTGGGGTTTGCTTGGGACTCTTTTAACCTATTAATCTGAGTGGAAAACCCTCAGATCCTGCCTGCTATCAGCTTCTCCTAATAAAAGTTCCTTTTGGAAGAAACTGCTCCAAGAATCCTGCTTTCTTAAGATGAGGTTTTGAAGTGGGCTCTGATACCCCTAGTCTAAAAGCTACAAATCCTCATCTTGCAAAAAAAAAAAAAAAAGGAGGGGGGTAGAACAGTATGAAAAAAGACTGTACTTTTTTTGGATTTCCACCTTACAAAAATAATGGGAGCAAGGGGAGACATGATAGAAGTCAATAAAGTCATGCATAGTAGAAAATGTAGCCAAAGAGAGATTTTTTTTTATCTTGGGGTCATCAACTGAAACTAAATATGAGAAGAATTTGGCACCAATATAAGGATTATTTTATATGACATCTGCTTAAACTAGAAAATCACTTCTATCAGATATTTTCTGAAGAGAACTAGATAGATTCATAGAGGATTAAAATATAAATGGCTACTATGCTTAATGTCTATCTACCTCTTAAATCATGTGCAGCAAAGCTTACTATAAATCAGTCTTTTCAAATCAGGGCCATGGGCATCTTTTCTGTGAGAGAACCTATGTATCTTTCCTTATTTATATTTTTACAAGAAGCATTTTGTCATTTTATTTAAACTAAAAGTCCACATTGTCAATTATTCTGTTCAAAGAGCCATGTGAAGTTATGAGCTGTTGCCTGTATTTATATCTGACAACAAAAAACAAAGAAGACAGGTAACCTCCAATCCTATTTCAGGCTACAAATGAACAAAAATAACTATATTTATTTGGGATCACACAATGAGACAGCTTCTTGCGGGCCACTTAGAGCTAATCCAGGGCCAAAAGATTTCTATTCGGTCTACTGACTTCTAAGAAACAAACAGCAAACTACCCACGTTCCTTCCCTGAATAAGTGATTCAATTTTTAAGCAGTTATCTTTGTCAGAAACGCATCCATCTGTGATGCACTAGATCTAATGCCACTTTTCTTCATGAGATACAGCCCTTTAGGTGCTTGAATAGAGCTATGGTGATCCCTCTTAATCTTCCTTGCTCCAGAAGGAATGTATTTAGTTCCTTTGGCTTTTTCTATGCCATTAATCATCTTCATTGCCCATATCTATATCCTTCATAACAGTGGCAACCAGGACTTGACATAGTAAACATAGTTCTTGACTTACAACAGTTGGTTACAGCGGCATTGAAAAAAGTGACTGTTTTTCAGCTTATGACTGTTGCAGTAACCCCATGGTCACATGGATCAAAATTTGGATCTTGACAACTGACTCATATTTATGATGGTTGCAGTGTCCCAGGATCGTGTGATCACCTTTTGTGACCTTCTGACAAGCAAAGTCAATGGGGAAACAAGATTCACTTAACAACCATGTTACTAACTTTACAACTACAGCGATTCACTTAACAACTGTGGCAAGAAAGATTGTAAAATGGGGCAGACTCACTTAACAATTGTCTTGCTTAGCAACTGAAGTTTAGGACGCAATTGATATCTTAAATCGAGGACTATCTGCACTCCAGCTTAAATCTGAATAGTGTAGAATAAAGTGGAGGGGGCTATTTCTTCTGACTTGAAAACTGGAGATCCTTTCCTCATGTGCTGAGCCAGTTATCCCCCTCACCCTCTGCCCATTTTAACTTCAGCATAAACTTTGAGGCAGATGTACTTGAAAGAGGAAGATTGTCCCATTCAAGTCAGAAAGTGAGGGCTGAACTTGTGTGGGAATGAAATTGTCTCCTCCTCCTAAGCCAGACACTCTCCTTATGGTACCACTCTAACTCAGATCACCCAGTTGGTTCAGGTCACAAATACAGATTTTGGGGTGAAGAGACGTTCATCAGAGATCAGTAGGAATGCTTAGCTACAGCTTTAAAAATGTAGCTCATTGTTTTTGAAAAAAATACTTTAACATTGAAAAGAAAAAAAGAACCCAAATCACAAATGCCTATGACATAGAAACATTTGGAAACACTATCATCTGGCTAAACTACTGCTTGATTAATGACCTCTTAATAAAATGAAGTTCTTGCTAATCTACATGAATATAACTTTCAATCCTCAAAGAGTTGTTTCTTTAGCTTCATCCTCCATCAACTTAATGTTCTCCTCTGGCAATCTGAATTATGCAGCTGGGATGACTCTATGAATTCTAAACTTGATACATAGACCAAGTCAGATTATCTTTAGGCACCTCCAACCTAAGCCTTTCTGTTCACAGAAATTTAACAGCCATGGATCCTGAAATAGCTGTCCAGCCTAGTGGCTCTTGACTTCAAAGAGGTATCAGACTAAAGGTATCAGTAAGCCAGTACTTCTGGCAGCTTCATATCTGTCACTTTCTAGAGAACATGAAAAAGGCAAAGACAATTTTGAATATAGAGTTGTCCCAAAAAATGCCTTAAGAAAAGACAAACAAATGTGCTGAAGAAGGTTATAGCCTTTAAGTGGGGGCATCTTCCAAAGAGAGTTTTGCGATTTCCATGTCTTATATCCGACTTCCCTTGTGTTTTGGTATTGGAGTCTGCAGGGAATAAAGGTCTGGGACTGAAACTTCATCTTTGGGACCTCAAACATCATCTTTATAATAATAATAATGATAAAGTTGGAAGGGATTTTGGAGGTCATCTAGTCCAACCCCCTGCTCAGGCAGAAAACCCTATACCATTTTGGACAAATGGCTGTCCAGGTTCTTCTTAAAAACTTCCAGTGTTGGAGCATTCACCGCTTCTGGAGGCAGGTTGTTCCACTGGTTAATTGTTCTAACTGTCATGAAGTTTCTCCTTAGTTCTAGGTTGCTTCTCTCTCTGGTTAGTTTCCACCCGTTGCTTCTTGTCCTGCCTTCAGGCGCTTTGGAAAATAATTTGACTCCCTCTTCTTTGTGGCAGCCCCTGAGATATTGGAATACTGCTATCATGTCCCCCCTCGTCCTTCTCTTCATTAAACTAGACATACCCAATTCCAGCAACCGTTCCTTATATGTTTTAGCCTCCAGTCCCTTAATCATCTTTGTTGCTCTTCTATGTACTCTTTCTAGAGTCTCAACATCTTTTTTACATTGTGGTGACGAAAACTGGATGCA
>NW_015398689.1:4690-6868 GCF_001527695.2 Protobothrops mucrosquamatus
GCCTTACCAAGGCATTGTAAAGTGGTATTAATACTTCACGTGATCTTGATTCTATCCCTCTGTTAATGCAGCCTAGCACTGTGTTGGCTTTTTTGGCAGCTGCAGCACACTGCTGGCTCATATTTAAGTGATTGTCCACTAGGACTCTGAGATCCCTCTCACAGTTACTACTATTGAACAAGGTACCCCCTATACTATACTGTACATTTGGTTTTTCTTGCCTAAATGTAGAACCGTACTTTTTTTACCATTGAATTTCATTTTGTTAGATAGCGCCCAGTGTTCAAGTCTGTCCAGATCCTCCTGTATCCTAAGCCTGTCTTCTAGAGTGTTGGCTATTCCTGCCAACTTGGTGTCGTCTGCAAATTTGATGAGTTCCCCATCTATCCCCTCGTCCAGATCATTGAGGAAGATGTTGAAGAGCACTGGGCCCAGAAAAGAGCCCTGGGGCACCCCACTACACACTTCCTTCCATGTAGATGTGGTTCCATTGAGGACTACATGCTGAGTACGGCCGGTCAGCCAGTTACGGATCCATCTGGTGGTGATGCTGTCTAACCCGCATTTTTCTATCTTATCAAGTAGTAGGTTGTGATTTACTTTGTCAAATGCCTTTAAAAGCAACTGTTTTACTGAAGCTTCTGTTTTTCTTCCACACTGCTCTTTCTTCATTTATTCTGTCTGCAGTCCTCTGTCCTGTCTGATTCTAGGAGGGAATGCTCATCTCTGTTTCTTGGCTGAGAGAGCCAGGGTTATCTGAAGACATTTCTGGGGTCATGTAGCCATCATGGCTATATGCCAAAGGTGCATAGAATGCTGTTACCTTAGCACCAAAGTGGTACCAATTGATCTACTTGCACTTGCATTCTTTTGAGCTGCTGGGTGAGCAGGAGCTGAGATAAGAAACGGGAGCTCACCCGTTGCATGGCGCTCAGGTCTCAAACCTGGCCTATCAGTTTTCCAGCTGACAAGCTCATCATCTTTAACCGCTGAGCCATCGTGCACCCACCCCTGCACAAAAGCATAAAACAGAAACTGCCAAACGCTTTGCTAAACCAAAGTGAGAAATTATACTCAGCTCTGCAGGGTGCAGTTAGAACCTAGAAGTGTGTTGCAGCTTGGGTTGAGGGACAAGCAGGGGTCTAAGTGGAATAGGTCATGCTAGGAACAGCCAAACAGCATTACTTGTACACGTGCTATTCTATGCTAAACAGTACTACTTGTATACATGCTGTTTTAATGATAAGAAATTCGTAACCAATCCTTCTACTGTTGTTTTGAATTCTTTGTGTCCTGAGGTATAAAAATAGAATGCCGGTCTTGCTCAGCTCCTTTGTTTGCTAATGGAGAAGCCCTGATCAGAAATGATAAAGTGACAAATTTCCACTTTCCTCAACTCTGCATAATTGATTGGCCTTTGTGCTGGGTAAACGAACCACAGAATGGCTCATGACCATCAGGAGCAGCAAAGAAAAACATTATCAAATGACACCATCCCATGAATGGAACATACGTCTGTAAGGGCAGCATTTGCACAATGAGGTCACCTTACAGTGGGTCATTTTGCCATCATTCTCTGCAACAGACGCCACTGGTTCCCATCCCAGATGAATGGGAAAGACCTGAAATAAGACTGGCATATAATGAAAAGAAGGACTAGGGGTGACATGATAGCAGTATTCCAATATCTCAGGGGCTGCCACAAAGAAGAGGAAGTCAAGCTATTTTCCAAAGCGCCTGAAGGCAGGACAAGAAGCAACGGATGGAAACTAAGCAAGGAGAGAAGCAACCTAGAACTAAGGAGAAACTTCCTGACAGTTAGAACAATTAACCAGTGGAACAACCTGCCTCCAGAAGCGGTGAATGCTCCAACACTGGAAGTATTTAAGAAGAGACTGGACAGCCATTTGTCCAAAATGGTGTAGAGTTTCCTGCCTGAGCAGGGGATTGGACTCAATGACTCCAAGGTCCCTTCCAATTTTATTATTATTATTATTATTATTATTATTATTATTATTATTATTATTATTATTATTATTATTATTATTATTATTATTATTATTATTATTATTATTATTATTATTATTATTATTATTATTATGGATCATCGCACAGTCAGCCAGATGTTCAGACTGGATTTGGCATTTTGTCTACCTATCGAGTCCTTTCCCAGGACCT
>NW_015398690.1:0-1698 GCF_001527695.2 Protobothrops mucrosquamatus
ACTTTACAAATGCTGGACAATGCAAATAACTTAATTGTACCTCTGGAATATAAATCTGACACCAGCTTTTATTATGATGATGCAACTGAAACAAGAGTGCCAAGTAAATTTACAACTCCTAAGAGGTCAAGTTTGGGACTTTTTCTTCATGGATATTAAGAAGGCCGAGAATCCTTTGAAGAAAAAAAGATATGATAGACATCTTAGAGAACGAAACTTTATTCTATGAGGATCTGCTCCAGGTTAATCTACTACTACATCTAACAGAACAACTTTGGGATATTTTTTCACGGATATAAATAAGGCTGAGAATAGACACTCCTGAGAAGAAAAAGATTTCATTTTATGAAGATCAGCTGGAGGGAGTGACTTAAATTTAATGACTTAATTAATTAGGATGGATTTTTATAACTTTGATATATGTATTGAAAGAAAGCTTTAAGATAGTTTTGTATGTATAAAATGAGTTTGCAAATGCATGTCTTCTGTCTTTTTATGTAATGCTGAGTAATTCCCAAAGTTTATAAAATACTATTGATTAAATTTGAAAATAAGAGAAGAAAAAGATTTACTCCATGAGGATAAACTCAAGGGAGAGATTTGAATTCAATGAGCTAATTGGAGTTAATTGGGCTTATATTGGTATGATATATATATTGAATGAAAGCTCTAATGTAGTATTGTGTTTTGGGTTTAAAATGAAGGAGTTACTTGAATATTTTTTAAAGTTAGTAAAATATCAAAATTAGAAAAACTGTTTTCTCCCTTTACAGTTAAAAAAATTAAAATAATATAGAGGATTTTCTTGATATGATTATGATTAATGAGTTAATAAAAGCATACTATTCCCCACAGCAAAGGGAAACAGAGATGGTCAAACTGATTCTTTTATCCAAAGAAGAGAATATATCTAACCTTGTTTCTATTTTGAAATTGCTTCCTGATTTTGTGCTTGCAATGAAAAAAGAAATGAAACCTTTTGTTTATTGTTATAGAAATGGCTTGTACATACTGCTGTGTAAAAGTAAAAAGTTATGGTTGTAATGTTGTTACCTTCCACTGTGCTAAATTGTGTCAGACGTTGGTGCCTTTTTCTTTCTTTTTCCCTCTTTACACTATTAATTTTTTTTCCTTTCCCTCCCCCTCCTCCTACTTTTCTATTACTTTTTTGAATTTCTCTTTGTATTTTATATTTTGATAAACCAATAAAAGTTTGAACAAGAAAGCTATTTTATAGAAACAGGTTTGTCTAGAATTGCACAAGAATGATCCAAAGAAACATAAACTAAATTGCTTGATTACAAGCTTTCCTGAAAAGCATTTCATGCAAAGATTAGCAAAGGAGAATAAAACTTGGGAGAATAGTATGACATAATATCTGCTTTTTATCATAATCAAAGCTTAACATTTTAGTTTCTAATATTTTTAGATTCCCACTTGCCAATTAAATTGGGAAAAAATAATTTTACAGAGATGAGTATACAGTTGCATAATAAAAAATTTGTGCTGGTGTGTATACATTTATATACACAGCACATCATCAATAAGAAACAAAATAAAAAGATTAAAGTAGTCCTCAGTTATGATGGCAATTGGGACTGGGAACCAAGCAATGCAATCACAAAGTGTAATGTCACATGACCATATCACTTAGCCATGGCAATTCCGAAATCTCAGGAATTGAGATCATGTAACCAC
>NW_015398690.1:5326-6868 GCF_001527695.2 Protobothrops mucrosquamatus
AAAACAAAACAACAACAAGCAAAACACGAAGGCTAGCCAGCCACCGGGAGCACTAGATAATTTATTCATTTATTCACCTCACTAGACACAGCATGAGGTGAATAAATGAATAAATTATCTAGTGCTCCGCGGGCCGGCTTGAAACGGCCGCCGGGCCGTATACGGCCCGCGGGCCGTAGTTTGCCCATTGCTGGCTTAGAGGCATATGACTAAAGGCTTTGGAAATAGGCCAACCTCACAAGAATTAAAGAAAATCAAATTTTATTTTTTAAAAAGATATATACATGAAACCTGTTTTACCTTAAAATAAAATTGCAAAAGTATAGACAATGTTCTGTGATGTAATGTAGTGAGAAGGTGGATCCCCAGGAGGAAAGGGGTGCATTCCAGAAGAGTAAAGGACAACTCAGTCCAAACATCAAGTGTTAGAGAAATAGAGTGAAGATAGCCCCTCCTTATTAGTTCACAGAGTGTATTGTGGTTGCAGATAGTGTCCTTAATCTGACAAGATTTTGTCTATAGGTGTGAAATAATAAAAAAATTAGCTTAGAAGAATTGTCACATGTTATTCTTGGTTTGGGGCCTGACAGTTGTAGGAAAATGACAAATGGCATTGTCAGTTCTCAATGAATACTTTCTCCTAGTGAACAGGAGTACTCGCAATTTGATATTGTGGACCACTAGAAAGCTAAAAATAAAATTAATTTCTTCTTGCCCAGTAAAACAAATGGCATCCTAACTTGTACGGAGAAATAAGAACTTTAAGTGTAACTTAAAGAAACAGAAAGAAACAATCTAATATAATTTTCTGGCTGAAATTTTACCCATTTTTACAGAAAGTAGCAAAAGTTCCCCTGCTTCATTACATAGATAACCTCCAACTTTCTGGGGAGAACCTCTTGTATCAGAGGCTACTTGGTTATAAATTTGCATTCTTTTCCAACCTATCTCTCCCAGCTCCTCCCCCAGTTCAACTATGCTTTGTTCTTAAAAAAAACCAAATGAATCCTTTCCATATCTGGCCTGATAGCAGAAGCAGTCATGCAATGGTTTAAATGCACAGTCCTGCCAACCATCCAGCCAAAATTTTGGGGATATTACGTGGATGATACTTTTGTCATCATTAAACGCTCCAAACTAGAAGAAACACACCACCTACTTAATAATGTGTTCACTGGGATCAGTTTCACATCTGAGGAAGAAAAGGACCAACGATTCTCTTTCCTCGACATTGACATAAGAAGACAGGATAATGGTGAACTAACAACCAGCATAATTGGAAAATCTACACACACAAACCAGATTCTTAGTTTTGCAACCCCACTGCACACAAGAGGAGCTGCATCTAGACCAGCAATGGGCAAACTACGGCCCGCGGGCCGTATACGGCCCGGCGGCCGTTTCAAGCCGGCCCGCGGAGCACTAGATAATTTATTCATTTATTCACCTCATGCTGTGTCTAGTGAGGTGAATAAATGAATAAATTATCTAGTGCTCCCGGTGGCTGGCTAGCCTTCGTGTTTTGCTTGTTGTTGTTTTGTT
>NW_015398691.1:0-2465 GCF_001527695.2 Protobothrops mucrosquamatus
AGATACTTATTTAAAACAATAATCTGCTTTTTTTAGGGAGGACAGGTAATGATATTATTTTAAAAGGTGTAATTGAGTCAAATGGTTTAAGAACCATAGCTCATGAAAAAAGGAAAGAACATTTGGATGAATTGTGTGTGCATCTAGATCAGGGGTGTCAAACTCAATTTCACTGAGGGCCGCATCAGCATTGCGGTTGCCCTTGGGGGGGCGGGTGGGTGTGGCCAGGGTGGGTGCGGCCTACTGGGTGGGCATGGATGGAGTGGGTGTGGCCTACTGGGTGGGCATGGTCAGCTCTACATTGTTCGCATTAAGGGTGCCTGTGGGGGCCTGGGCAGGAGTGGGACAGCTCTGAGGGTCTCTGGCAGAAGGGGGCGGGACCGGGACAAGCGCCAAGGCATGGTACATTTCTTCATTCCTCACAAAGGGTGACACCTCCCCAGCATGCACCCAGGGGGCGGGGCCAACACGGCAGGGGCTGGTTCCTCGCTGTTTCTGGACGGCCTTGTGGAGCTAAGACTGAATACATTTCAGCATAGATGGCCACCACAAAATTGTACATTGGCTCCCGGCCGGCCAGGGCCAAGGCAGCAGGGGCCGTTCCCTCACTGTTTCCAGGATGGCTTCGCGGGCCACATGAAACCACTTCGCAGGCCCCTGGGCCTTGTGTTTGACATGTCTGATCTAGATTGTTTAGATTTTCTCCAAAAGTTTGTCATTGTCATTTCTAGATATGGAGGAACTTTACAAAATATCTCCGTGAAGCTACCTATCACATTGAACAAATTTTTCCAGCCTACAGAAATGGCTGCTAATGACTTCTTCCAGAGATGGAAACAACTGAGCAAGTAAAATTATTTTGATCTTGCATGTCCTTAATTACTATATACTATATTACTTTTTCCAGATTGTTACTTGTGTTTTGGTGAATACTGCCACCTAACTTAAATGAAAAGGGGACCTCTTTAGATGTAAATTCATGAAGGAGAATGTTTGTAGCTCAGGGTTGAAATGAGGGGTCCTTGGTGCTCTCTGAACTTGATTGTTTCTTGCAGATGTTTCATTACCCAAACTAAGTAACATCATCATGTTGTTGATTAACATGATGATGTTACCTAGTTTGGATAAAGAAACGTGTGCAAGAAAACAACCAAGCTCAGAGAGCACCAAGGATCCCTTGTAAATTCATGAGTTGTTTCTGTAGGAGCCAGATTTGAAACTCAACTTCCTCTTTCTCTGCAAAGCAATTCAGTCCCACCTTTGAGTCTGTTTTTTTGACTACTTGGCCTAAGTTCTCATTAATTTGGGGAATGATTTGATACATTATCTCTAGAAAGACCTACCATTTTGTAGCCACATGTGTTGCCTTTTCTCACTCAAGAGTTCCAACAGGCTACTGGTGGCATACTGCTCTCCAACTTCCTTCTAATCTCATTATTCTTCCTGGAAGATGAGCCCCAAAGTGTGGTACTCATTTATGATACAGAGATAAGGCAAACAGAAAGAACCCTGCTACATTTGAGTGAGACATTCCAGGATAGTCTCTGTGCCTGAACTAACAGTCTATAAAGCTGTGGTTTACTTGATTGGGTTTGTCACAGTGATTCACAATTAATTTCACACAACTAAACTACATTAAGAATTAGCATCGTATGTGAACCCAGTGAATATCTCTTTGGTTTCTAGGATTCCAGCCTATCATAAATGTTCTCTGATGTGGCTCTTGTGTGGAATCAGTGTAAGAAAAGGGGTGAAGAGATTTAAAGAGATGCTATACCAGCCGTGATATTGCAGAAATTCAGAATGTCAATATCAGAACTCACATATTCATCTATAGTTAGGAAACTCATAGACTGTTAGAAACAGAATGCTTCAATGTATTGTTCTAAGTCTAATATAATGTGGACTATTTTTAGTCTTACCTTTTAGAGGGCTAAAATTAAATATAGAATTGTTTAATAAATTGTGAGCATTATTATAGCAGAAACTAAACAAATCTAGTCCTTCCACATGTCCGTTTATTTTTATATAAGCTGAACTCCTGGAAAATATTTGACACTTCTTCCATCTCTCTATCCATGTAGAGCAGCCTGCCTAAAGGATACCTATTTTTGGTTCATTGGTTAGCCTATGCCAGGGGTAGGCAACCTTGGCTCTTTTATGACTCGTGGACTTTGATTCCCAGAATACCTGAGCCAGCATGGCTGGCTCAGGAATTCTGGGAGTTGAAGTCCATGAGTCATAAAACAGCCAAGGTTGCCTACCTCTGGCCTATGCAAATCATGTAATGGAACCTAAGGCTCATTATTTAGGAGAAGAGTGCTATAAACATGCATGTAATACACTGCTACTTCTGTGTAAAATGTGTCTACGTTCTGTCATAAACATTTTGCTGCAAAAATATAATAAATATGAGCTGTTAATATCAACTCTTGATGTTCTTCATAGCCCTCAACAAGAAGTAC
>NW_015398691.1:5720-6868 GCF_001527695.2 Protobothrops mucrosquamatus
CAGATTGAGATCCCCCATGACTATAAGTCTGGGGGTCTCCACCGCCACCCCGGCTATTACGTCAGCCAGCTCAGGCAGGGCCGTTGATACATAGCAGGGGGCCAGGTATATAATCAACAGGCCCACTTGTACCCCTTGCCCCCACTTCACAAGGAGGGACTCTGCACCGTCTATCTGAGGCACAGTGGTCTCCCTCGGATATAGGCTCTCCCTTATAATGACCGCTACCCCACCACCCATTAGGGGACAAACCAGCAAGGAACTCCATTACTTGGTAACTGTATAGTAGAAAATCTGCTTTGTTTCTTACATACTGTAAATACCTAGAAACAGCCAAAAGTTTGTTCTGTTCTACCAACATAGGTATTTCGGTTCTTCTTAATTTTGGTATCTTTTTTCCTTTGCCTCGTGAAGGAGTCTGTTTTATTCATTACGAAGCAGAAATTTGTTAGTAAGCTCTATGTGCTTACCAAAATAAAAAGGTGCCTTAAAAAAATAAACAAAAAGCTAATGAACTATCAGATCTAAAAAAGACAGAAGACATCTGCAAGCTTATTTCTTCACTAGTGGCCTTTTGTTAATCAACAGCTGTTCAGAATAATACACCACATTATTTGTGCATTCTGACAATCTTTGAAATGCACCATTCCTTTGCCTATATTTTATTAGCTGATTCTCAATTATTCTTGTCTCTTAGTGCCCAAGTCAGCATTATTTATGGCTAAATGTTTTATGATTGATTTGCTAGTTTATTTTATCTGGGAAAGTTGGTTTGGATATTTGATTTTGCCATAACACCATATTTCTTTCTTTAGTCCAAACTTCTGCATTCTCCCTAATATGGAATCTATCTGAGTCTTAAGTGTGGCTGAGGAATTCTGAGAGTTGAAGTCCACAACTCATAAAAGGGCCAAGTCTGAAGACCCCTGATCTATCATATACATTTTATACTCCTAGACCCCTAACTTGTGGGGTCCCTCAGGGGTCGGTCCTCTCTCCCCTTTTGTTCAATATTTATGTAAAGCCGCTGGGGGAGATCATTCGTGGCTTTGGGGTGGATTTCCATCAGTACGCTGATGACACTCAGCTGTACATTTCCACCCCAGGCCACCCCAACGATGCCCTTGACGTGATGGCCCGTTGCCTGG
>NW_015398692.1:0-2540 GCF_001527695.2 Protobothrops mucrosquamatus
AAATCCATTTCTGCTCACAGATAGATGAATCTGTAAAAATAGAATGAGCATTTAGCTCATCAATAAATAAATTTCTTCATTCACTTTCAAGGAAGCGCTAACTTATTTGAAAGGAAGTACTAATTTTATTGCATTTGAAGAGAAAGATGTTTTCTCTCTCTCCAAATTTCCAATACACCAGTGAAGAAAGGAGTAAAAAAGAAATTAGCTTTTGGTAGATCTTGTTGTTGAACATAGGAATTAACGAGCTTTGAGTAGATATTTGAGTATTTTTATTTGCATGAACACCTGTGGTTGATAGTACATAACTAACTCAGTCTTCCAGAACTGCATTAAGTAGTAATGGATGAAAAAAAAACAGAAAAGAAAATCTGAGCTTCACATATAATATATATAGATTGTGACATAGATGTTTTTAGTCCACTAAGTGAACTCCTAGAATTTAGCAAATAATATATTCAATAATACAATTTAAATTATTAAACAAGATTATAATTCCATATCAATACCACATGTAAAACCTGTGCATTAGAAATTTATTTCAAATATCAGGGGGGAAAAGTCTAAGATTCATTTTTGGGGATTGTTCTTGATTATTCTTTTATAAATATGAGGAACTATATGAGTTGTAGTGTAGTTATAGAATCCCATATGCTGCTGCAGTGCAAAAGTTACTGTAATGCTATTGATGATACCATTCCTATGCAAGCTGGTTTGGCCTTCATCCACAGGCATGCACTGTGCTGGCTGCACTGCCTCAGACAGTTTTCCTTGATGGCAGCAGTCAACATCTCATTTATCATTTAAATGAAGACAGCCATGGATTGCTTAAAATATCATTTCACCTTCATTATTGTCTGTATAACCAAAGCATCCCAGAAGAAAGGCTGATTCTCTACAGTTAGAAAAGTTTGATTTTTGAATAAAAAGCTCAGAAAATCGCCATATGAAAAATATTTTTAGAAAAATATCCTTGGCAAAGCAAGATAGGCTAACCATGTCCTTTAGCAGTACCATGACCTTTTAATCAACAGTTTGTTTCAACCCACAAATTTTTGTATAAAAAAAATAAAATTTGTTTCACTGATTTGCATATGATCTCATATGCATAGCTGTATATTGCAGATTACCCCCAAGAGGCTTGGACCCCTCTGAACACTTTTATATTTGAACATCAAATTGGAGTACTGTCCAAGCATTCCTGCCTTCCTATGCAATCTACTATCATGCCCCAAAGCCTTTTGCAGAATACAGAAATAACTGATGTAATCTCCTATTTTTTGGGATATGCTGTAGGGCAGTGGTTCTCAACCTTTTTAATGCCGTGACCCCCAACCAGTCATAAGTCGAGGACTAAACCGGTCGTAAGTCGAGGATTACCCAACCAGTCGTAAGTCGAGGACTTTCCCTGCCCGGGAGTGCCGCGCATGCGTGGGTCCGCCCCCTGCGCCGGCCGAGGCGTAGTTGGCAAGCAGCAGAGACGGAGCAGGCCGACCACCAGCTGGCCCAGCCCCAGGGAGGTAAGGCACCCGCTGGAAAAGGGGAAAAAAATGGCAGACAAAAAAATTGGCGGACAGCCTTGCTTGGCGACCCCCGTGAAATGGTCGATCGACCCCAAATGGGGTCGCGACCCATAGGTTGAGAACCGCTGCTGTAGGGTAATTTAAATAAATGATAATTACATGAAATGATATGTGAAGCAAAATATTTATTTAGAAGGAAAAAAGTGAACATATAAAATATGCATGGAATTTAGCCATATTCATTTTAAAAAAAAGCCTGGAGTTCAATACAAAGGAATCCTTGGCCTTTCATACACTTACTCAATGGCCTTTCAGTTTAATGATTACAGCTGAGTGCAGAATATGCTTTCCATCTGAAACTAGTGAATCAGGATTTTAGAGGCTGAAATACAATTGATTGAAAATATAATTGACTAAAGATAATTATTTCCAGATTTGAACTATTTATCAAAGTTTAACTAAAGACTTAAAAAAAGCAAATTGATTGGCTATTATGTAATGTATTAGACCTGAAAAAAGTCAAGAAAATTAATCCCATTGTACTCTAAATTCTATTCAGGGCAAATGAGGCCTTTTTAAGGCTTTTAAAAATAAATGAGTATTACACTGAATACCATCGGTAATTTGTTACTCATTGAAATGTTTTTGATGTTTTCAATCACTTCAATATATTTTGTGGTCTTTTTTTTACATTTAACAGTTTTATTAATTTATGTTATAACATACAAAAAAAATACAAAAGCAAATAGTAGGAAAAATAGGGAGGGGAAAGGGAAGGGAAATGTGAAGAGAAGAATGAAAAAGAAATGAAAAGGCATTAATAATAATAATAATTTAATTTGTACCCCGCCCTTCTCCTCATAGGACTCAGGGCGGCTAACAGCCTCATAAAAACCACAATACAATAATACAATAATATCTACATTAAAAACCGAATTAAAAGGAAATATTTAAGAAGGCCAATCATTAAAATTATCCTTAAAATTACCCTTAAAAAACCCCGCTAAAATTCCCTAG
>NW_015398692.1:5652-6868 GCF_001527695.2 Protobothrops mucrosquamatus
GGGCGGTTATCTGATGACGCAATGAGGGTGGAATAGTAATTAGACCTCGCCACCCTCATCACCACAAGGTAGGATCTAATATGAACCCTTACCTGTGCTCGGTCGGATTCGGTTCGGCTAGCCCTCCAACTGCTCTCTAGGCGTCTTTTCCGGCGTTTCATTTCTCTTAGCTCCTCCGTAAACCAAGGAGCCAGTTGAGATCTACGCCGGGTCAGAGGCCGCAAAGGCACGACTCGGTTCAGTGCCGCGGTAGCGGCTGCTTCCCAAGCCGCCACCTGATTTTCCGCCGAGTCGTGAACTAGATCCTCTGGATATGGCCCAAGCTCCGTCAGGAACCTCTCAGGGTCCATCAGGTGCCTGGGACGGAACCATCTGCGCGGTTCCGTCTCCCTGCTGCGGGGGGGAGCGGTCCGGAAGTCCATCTTCAGGAGTAAATGATCTGACCATGACAGAGGCTCAGTAATTACCTCCCCTGTTTCCAGATCATTTTGCCACTGACCGGAGACAAAAATTAGATCCAGTGTGTGCCCTCCTATGTGAGTGGGGGCACGTACTAATTGGGTCAAGTCCAAGGCCGTCATGGAAGACAAGAACTCCTGAGCTGCCGCCGACGCCTCGCCCACTGATGGCAGATTGAAATCCCTCATGACTACAAGTCTGGGGGTCCCAACCGCCACCCCTTGGTGCAGTAGAATAAGGCATTAACATCAAACCTCAACTTTTTATTTTTACATAATAGTTTAAATTAGCCATTTCTATAACAACAAATCTATCTAATTGGTAAAACCTAAAAGCAATATTTCCTTTTTTTCCACCTCAAGCACAAAGTCCAGATGGTATTTCCAAGTTAAAATAAAAGTATTTGTATTTTTTTCTTTGATTAAAGCAGTCAATTTAGCCATCTCTACTAATTCCATAAATTTTTGCAGCAATAAATTTTGTTCATATGTGCCATTCAGTTGATCTACTCACTTCTAAGTATCCTCTGGGATATGGGTATTTTGAGATGCTTAGAATATTTAGGACAGGGTTTATCAGCCTTGGCAACATTAAGAAAAGCAGATTTCAATTTACAAAATTCTCCAGCCATGCTTACTAGGTAATTCTAAGAGTTGAGGTCCACATATCTTAAGGTTGCTAGGGTTAGGAACTTAGTATAGCAATGAAATATTTAGAGTTATTTGAACTGAAGTTGAAGGAAGAAACTGTTTTTCAT
>NW_015398693.1:0-2555 GCF_001527695.2 Protobothrops mucrosquamatus
TTTACATGTTGCTGGACTGAATATTCAACAATCCAGATGCTGCTATTGGAAGGGCCCCTAGTAGAGCCATCAGGCAGGGCCAGGATGTTTCAAAAGGTAAAGACTCCCTTGAATTAATTTCTTGGTAACTGCATGAACACATCCACATAATTTTCTTGAAAGCCAAAAGCCCTGAGATTAGGGGACTGGAGGCTGAAACATACAAGGAACGGTTGCTGGAATTGGGTATGTCTAGTTTAATGAAAAGAAGGACGAGGGGGGACACGATAGCAGTGTTCCAGTATCTCAGGGGCTGCCACAAGGAAGAGTTGGGGATCAAGCTATTCTCCAAAGCCCCTGAAGGCAGGAAAAAAAAGCAACGGATGGAAACTAATCAAGAGAGAAGCAACCTAGAACTAAGGAGAAACTTCCTGACAGTTAGAACAATTAACCAGTGGAACAACCTGCCTCCAGAAGCGGTGAATGCTCCAACACTGGAAGTCTTTAAGAAGAGACTGGACAGCCATTTGTCTGAAATGGTAGAGGGTTTCCTGCCTGAGCAGGGGGTTGGACTAGATGACCTCCAAGGTCCCTTCCAATCATCATCATCGTCGTCATCGTCATCATCACCATCATCTCCTGGTGAACCTCCATGCAAGTACAGGTAGTTCTCGGCCTGTCCAGGACCACAATGTGGTCCAAACTTTTCGTTGCTAAGCAAGACGCTTGTCAAAGGAGTTGTGCCCCATTTTACTGTCTTTTTTGCCACAGCTGTTAAGAAAATCACTGTAGTTGTTAAGCGAATCGTGCAGTTGTTAAGTCATCTAGCTTCCCCCATGGACTTTGTTTGTCGGAAATCAGCTGGGAAGGCTGCAAATAGTGATCACAGAATCCCGGGACGTTGCAATTTTCATAAATACGGGACAGTTGTCAAATTCCCAAATTCTGATCACTTGACCATGGGGATGCTGCAATGGTCATAAGGAGAAGGGCGGGATATAAATAGAAGCAATAAATAAATAAATAAATAAATAAATAAGAATAAAAACTGGTCATGCCGCTTTTTTCAGTGCCGTTGTAACTTCAAAAGGTCACTAAACAAGTGGTTGTAAATCGAGGAATAGCTATACTAACAAATTCTTCTCCTGCTTCGATGGTTCTTCAAAACCAACCAGGACCATAAAATGCAGACCCAATTTCAAATAACATTTTGAAGCACTGTTGTTCGGGTAGCAATAGCAATGGGACTTAGATTTGTATGCCCCTTCATAGTGATTTCCAGCCTCTCTAAGCAGTTTACACAATCAGCATATTCTTCCCAACAATCTGGGTCCTCATTTTACCGACCTTGGAAGGATGGAAGGCTGAGTCAACCTTGAGTCAGTCAGGATCAAACTCTTGGCAGTCGGCAGAATTAGCCTGCAAAACTATATTATAACCACTGTGTCACCAGGGCTCTAACTACGTGGTAGTAATTTTCCTACCGTTCATTTCTGCCTTTCTAAACTTACTCATTAAAACATAGACCTTAATGCTCAGTTGATCCCGACAGAGAGCAAAGTGGACATTGCCAACAAACTCGGAGTGCTTGGGTATGGATAGGAGGGTACTGACTTTTCTAGCCTGCCTTACCTATGTTTCCTGGTAAAATACATGGGAAAATCCCATTTAGGAAAATTCCACTTAGGGTTAGGGTTAGGGTTAGGTCACCATGAACCGGTAGAGCAACATGGACATTGCCAACAAACTCGGAGTGCTTGGGTATGGTTAGGAGGGCACTGATCTTTCCAGCCTGCCTTATCTATGTTTCCTGGTAAAATACATGGGGAAATCCCATTACGGAAAATTCCACTTAGGGTTAGGGTTAGGACACCATGAATTCGTAGAGCAAAATGGACATCGCCAACATACTTGGGGTGCTTGGGTATGGTTAGGAGGCCACTGACCTTTCCAGCCTGCCTTATCTATGTTTCCTGGTAAAATAAATGGGAAAATCCCATTTAGGAAAATTCCACTTAGGGTTAGGGTTAGGTCACCATGAAGCCGTAGAGCAAAATGGACATTGCCAACAAACTCGGAGTGCTTGGGTATGGTTAGGAGGCCACTGACCTTTCCAGCCTGCGTTATCTATGTTTCCTGGTAAAATAAATGGGAAAATCCCATTTAGGAAAATTCCACTTAGGGTTAGGGTTAGGTCACCATGAAGCCGTAGAGCAAAATGGACATTGCCAACAAACTCGGAGTGCTTGGGTATGGTTAGGAGGGCACTGACTTATCCAGCCTGCCCTATGTATGTTTCTTGGTAAAATACATGGGAAAATCCCATTTAGGAAAATTCCACTTAGGGTTAGGGTTAGGTCACCATGAACCCGTAGAGAAAATGGACATTGCCAACAAACTCGGAGTACTTGGGTATGGTTAGAAGGGCACTGACTTTTCCAGCCAGCACTATCTATGTTTCCTGGTAAAATACATGGGAAAATCCCATTTAGGAAAATTCCACTTAGGGTTAGGGTTAGGTCACCATGAACCGGTAGAGCAACATGGACATTGCCAACAAACTCGGAGTGCTTGGG
>NW_015398693.1:5600-6868 GCF_001527695.2 Protobothrops mucrosquamatus
AATCCCATTTAGGAAAATTCCACTTAGGGTTAGGGTTAGGTCACCATGAACCGGTAGAGCAACATGGACATTGCCAACAAACTCGGAGTGCTTGGGTATGATTAGGAGGGCACTGATCTTTCCAGCCTGCCTTATCTATGTTTCCTGGTAAAATACATGGGAAAATCCCATTTAGGAAAATTCCACTTAGGGTTAGGGTAAGGTCACCATGAACTCGTAGAGCAAAATGGACATTGCCAACAAACTCGGAGTGCTTGGGTATGGTTAGGAGGGCACTGACTTTTCTAGGCTGCACTATCTATGTTTCCTGGTAAAATACATGATAAAATCCCATTTAGGAAAATTCCACTTAGGGTTAGGGATAGGTCACCATGAACCTGTAGAATATAAAATGGACATTGCACACTAACCCGGAGTGCTTGGGTATGGTTAGAGGGCACTGACTTGTCCAGCCTGCCCTATGTATGTTTCCTGGAAAAATACAAGGGAAAATCCGATTTAGGAAAATCCCACTTAGGGTTAGGGTTAGGTCACCATGAACTCGTAGAGCAAAATAGACATTGCCAACATACTTGGGGTGCTTGGGTATAGTTAGGAGGCCACTGACCTTTCCAGCCTGCCTTATCTATGTTTCCTGGTAAAATACATGGGAAAATCCCATTTAGGAAAATTCCACTTAGGGATAGGGTTAGGTCACCATGAACTCGTAGAGCAAAATGGACATTGCCAAGAAACTCGGAGTGCTTGGGTATGATTAGGAGGGCACTGACTTCTCAAGCCTGCCCTATGTATGTTTCCTGGAAAAATACAAGGGAAAATCCCATTTAGGAAAATTCCACTTAGGGATAGGGTTAGGTCACCATAAACCCGTAGAGCAAAATGGACATTGCCAACAAACTCGGAGTACTTGGGTATGGTTAGAAGGGCACTGATCTTTCCAGCCTGCCTTATCTATGTTTCTTGGTAAAATACATGGGAAAATCCCATTTAGGAAAATTCCACTTAGGGTTAGGGTTAGGTCACCATGAAGCCGTAGAGCAACATGGACATTGCCAACAAACTCGGAGTACTTGGGTATGATTAGGAGGGCACTGATCTTTCCAGCCTGCCTTATCTATGTTTCTTGGTAAAATACATGGGAAAATCCCATTACGGAAAATTCCACTTAGGGTTAGGGTTAGGTCACCATGAACTCGTAGAGCAAAATGGACATCACCAACATACTTGGGGTGCTTGGGTATAGTTAGGAGGCCACTGACCTTTCCAGC
>NW_015398694.1:0-2664 GCF_001527695.2 Protobothrops mucrosquamatus
GAGGGATGGGGAAGAGAGGGAAGAGAGGGAGGGAGGAGGGAGGGAGGGATGGAGAGGAGAGGGAGGGAGAAGGAGAGAGACAGAGAGAGATAGAGGGAGAAGAAGGGAGGGAGGAGAAAGAGAGAGAGAGAGAAGATGGCGGCTGTTTTTTCCCTTCAATTGGTAACCTCCCCTCTTGGGCAAAACCTGCTAGCCAGGTTCTGAGGTGTTGAAATTTCGGAGGCCTACCCGTGGAAAGAACAGGGAAGAAAGTTGCCGTAGCTTACCACTTGATTTGCCTAGAAGATCTTGACAAGGGGTCCTCCTTTGGTTTGGAGGAATGAGTTGCACCAGCTCTCCTGCCTTCTGACCTGGAATGTCTCACATTGCCCCTTTGCAGACGAAAGGAAGGACATACTCAAAAGAGAAGAGGACATTTTGTAGCTCAGGGTTCAACCGGGAGGTCCTCGGTGCCCTCTGAGCTGGGTGGTTTTCTGGCGGACGTTTCATGAACCAAACTAGGTAACGTCATCAGTGCTTAGAAGGGAGTTGGGTTTGCACGGAGGAGAAGGAGAAGGATGACTGTGGGATCCTTGGGCCTCTCTGCTCTTGATTGTTTTCTTGTAGACATTTCATGACCCAACTAGGTAACGTCATCAGCGCTAGAAGGGAGAGGGCTTTGTAAGGAGGACATGGACGAGGAGAAGGACTGTGGGGTCCTTGGGGCTCTCTGCTCTTGATTGTTTCCTTGCAGACATTTTGTGACCCAACTAGGTAACGTCATCAGTGCTAGAAGGGAGTTGGGCTTGCACGGAGGACAAGGACTGTGGGGTCCTTGGTGCTCTCTGAGCTTGCTGATTTTCTTGTAGACATTTCATTACCTGACCAAGTAACACCATCAGTTAAAGATAAATCCTTTGTCACGTGGATATCGAAGGAGACCCTGTCAAAAAGAGGTGCGTGTCAATCTTAATTGGATGTTTTCAGGCTTGCATTCAATGAGAGATGGGATGCCCTATTTAGGCAAGGAAATGAAAGAATCCAGAATCAATCTAGCTATTCCAGAATTGTGCTGCAGCATGCAAAAACTCCCAACCTTTTAATAATAACTGTTAGCTGGAAAAAATCCCCTGGGTGCTTCACTACTTTTGATCAACGAAATTCTTCTTCTTATTATTATTTATTATTTATTGAATTTATATACCGCCCTATCTCCCTTACGGGACTCAGGGCGGTGAACAGGTGATAATAAAAACCACGATAAATATACAAATTTCTGTTCTAAAATCAAATTAAATAGCAGGCCTGCTCTAAAAATACCCCATACAAAACCCCCACTAAAACATAATTCTTCTCCTACAATGAAAAAAACCCCAAGGAATAGTAAGTATTTTCCCATACATTATTGTCGGAGTCCAAATAACAGTTAAATCCATCGAAATATGGGTCTATCACAAGAGAAACACAAGTGTTGAGATTAGAAAGCGCCCACTGGCCAATCTCTGCCATTTAAGGAAGCAAACCCCCTAGATGCCAAATTTATCATAATGGATTGGGCGGGCCAGGTTGACTTAGCCTTCAAGCAAGCAAGCTTGCAGATGTATCTGCCTACATTTCTGGCCCATAGTTCTGCCATTAGCTCATATCACCCCGGGGTGGTGGTTTAATTCGGCCGCAGGGGAAATAGCAAACGCCGAGAGACCTATAAACTTCCTCGTTCTTTACAACTTTTCAGATATTAATCCATTGATGCTGGGCAGGGAACACCCGTTCCGAGACGGCTTTGCCTTTTGGCCAAATGTACAAGGAGGTCAACTGGATCCCTCATTCTCCTCCGACGGTGACCGGGGCCCGGAGGTGGATTGTGACATTTCTGGAAGTTGTTGATTTCTTTATTCGGAGGCCCTGCATGCTTTGTAATTTTTTTTTTTGAGTTAGGAATGCAGCCTTCGCTCTTTCTCGTGGGGGTGGGTGGGTTTGGTGGCGTTGGCAGGAGTGACTAAGCAGGAGCTGGAATCCCTGCAAGCAGAAGTGGCCCCTGGAGAACCGCGATGACTTCACATCTGCGTGCCTGCCTGTGAGGGCTGTTTGCACCCAGGGTGTGTGGCCTGTCTTCTCCACATGCTCTGAACTATGGCTCCCGGCACCTAGTAGCTGAGAGTCAATCCTTTGCAGTGCCGTGGTTTGAGGCTTGTGAACCGTATCTGTCTTATCGTGGAATATTTCCCAGTGTCTCTTTTACGTCGGGACTGAATGCGTTTAGGGATACTTCCACACTAACTCTCCGCCTCTCTATAATTCTCCATCCTTCCTGCTTGTTCCTATGTCGTAACTGAGAAAGCAGACACCTGGAGAGCGATTTGGGCAAGGCAAGGCATTAACAGATGCCACCATGAGGTCCTTGCTGTTCTCTGAGTTTGGTGGTTTTCTTCCCGACGACATTGCCTTAGCCAACATCAGGAGTGGAGGAGAGTGGAGGAGGAGGAGGAGGAGGAGGAGGAGGAGGAGGAGGAAAGAAGAAATGCCAAGAAAAATGCCTCTTGGACCTTGAACCGTGATGTCCTTGGGGCTCTCTGAGCTTGGTGGTTTTCTTGCAGACGTTTCATTACCCAACTAGGCAACTTCATCAGTGCTAGAAGGGAGAGACCGCACTCCCTTCTAGCACTGATGATGTTACCTAGTTGG
>NW_015398694.1:4734-6868 GCF_001527695.2 Protobothrops mucrosquamatus
CCTCCTCCTCCTCCTCCTCCTCCTCCTCCTCCTTCTTGGTTCCTCAGGGAAATCCTCAGGTAGAGAAGGAAGGGCTTGGATGAGTCCCAAGTCTTGTCATTCGGAAGGGAGGTGATCGTGTCTTTCCGATAACAATCAGAGACATCCTCCCGAGGGTCTTCTGAGAGATAAGACAGGTGTGTAAGGGTACAAGTTGGAGGAACAAGTGTTGCTAGGAGGCAAAACAGAGGGAGGGTGGAAGAGATGTGCAAGGGGGGGAGGGAAAATGGCTTAACCAGGGTTGCTGTTCGCATAATCTGTTCAGTTTTGCTAGAGTTAACCTCTGTTTTAGAATAGTTTAGCACTTTGGCTTAAACTCAGCGTCTTCGGTTGGCTCATGATTCAGTATTGGGGGAAGCCAGCAAATGGGTGAAAGAATTCTGTTTTAGAGGTGATTATGAGATGGGATTTAAATGAGGTGACACGTTCAGGTTTGCTGGCCAACTGGGAACATCCATGTAGTTTTTTTCAGTAACAAAACAGAAATGCTTTGCTGAGATCTTTTTTCCCCTCCTTTATTTGTATCCTGCCTTTATTATTTGTATAAATGATTCGAAGGGGTGAACATATCCAATACGCATTTCTCCTTCTCCTATTTTCCCCACAACAACAACAACAAGAACAACAACTCTGTGAGGTGGACTGGCTGAGAGAGCGAGGGACTGGCCCAAAGTCACCCAGTCGTCTTTCATGGCCAAGACGGAACTAGAACTCACTGACTCCTGGTGACTGGCCCAAAGTCACCCAGTTGGCTTTCTTGCCTAAAGCAGGACTAGAACTCACCGTCTCCTGGTGACTGGCCTAAAGTCACCTAATCTGCTTTCATGCCTGAGATGGTACTAGAACTCGCCGTCTCCTGGTGATTGGCCCAAAGTCACCCAACGGGCTTTCATGGCTATGGTGGGACTAGAACTCACTGTCTCCTGGTGATTGGCCCAAAGTCATCCAGCGGGCTTTCATGTCTAACATGGGACTAGAACTCACCGTCTCCTGGTGATTGGCCCAAAGTCACCCAGTGGGCTTTTGTGTCTAAGACGGGACTAGAACTCACCATCTCCTGGTGATTGATTCAAAGTCACCCAACGGGCTTTCATGGCTATGGCCAGATTAGAACTCACCATCTCCTGGTGATTGGCCCAAAGTCATCCAGTGGGCTTTCATGTCTAACATGGGACTAGAACTCACCGTCTCCTGGTGATTGGCCCAAAGTCATCCAGTGGGCTTTTGTGTCTAAGACGGGACTAGAACTCACCATCTCCTGGTGATTGATTCAAAGTCACCCAACGGGCTTTCATGGCTATGGCCGGATTAGAACTCACCGTCTCCTGGTGATTGGCCCAAAGTCACCCAGCGGGCTTTTGTGTCTAAGACGGGACTAGAACTCACCATCTCCTGGTGATTGACTCAAAGTCACCCAACGGGCTTTCATGGCTATGGCCGGATTAGAACTCACCGTCTCCTGGTGATTGGCCCAAAGTCACCCAGCCAGCTTTTGTGCCAAAAGTGGTACTAGAACTCACCATCTCCTAGTTGCTAGCCGGATACCTTAACCCCGAAACCAAACTGGCTCTCCAATTGGTTTTTACCCCCAATCTAGTCTAGTCTACACCTAATCATTTGTCTGAATGGTAGAGGGTTTCCTGCCCTGAGCAGGGGGTTGGACTAGATGATCTCCAAGGTCCCTTCCAACTTTATTATTATTATTATGACCCATCTCAAGGTCAAGGGAATGGGTTCAAGGCATTCTGGACTAAAAATAAGGCTGGGGTTCATTCGCCAGGGCCCAGAAAGTTGTCTTGTGTGCGCCTGGGCTGGGTTGAAATTAGAGCCGGCCAAACAAACAAACTTCCGTACCAGTTCAGTTGTTTGTATTGTCAGCCAGTTCATTTCCCCCCCACCCCATTCCCTCAAAAAAAAAAAAAAAAGGAAAGGAAAGAAAAAATAACAGAAGCAGTGATTATTCTTTCCAGCTGATCTTCGCTCTTTCTTGCTATGTAAACACGCTAAGTGCTTAATTGCAACTCTTGACGGTCTGCCAAGGACGAGGAGACGCCCAAATGCAGACGGGCGTGCAGGACTCCCGTCTGCATTGAGT
>NW_015398695.1:0-2754 GCF_001527695.2 Protobothrops mucrosquamatus
TGAAAAAAAGTGGTATGCAGAATTTCAGAACAATCTTCCTAAGCTGAGGAATAGAATTTTTAGGAAACCCAGTGATTTTTATATCTCCATCAGCTTCAGTTCATGAGTTTTGGACGATAAGGAAGAGAATAAGGGTTCCATCTGAATTTAGGAAAATCAATTGTTCCTTCCCAAAGAATATTATTACAGCCAACTGGGGGAAGTTATTGTATATTTGAATTATTTCCACTGTGCGCAGAAAAGAACTACGTGCTGGGAAGAATTGACTGGATCTTACTCTGAGACATGCTAGTGTTGTGTAAGCAAGGAATTTATTTCCTAGATTAATGTCCATTTTTCCATCAGGAGCTTACATAAGGATCACAGGCTGGGCTGCGAGACAACGGCTGGTGCAAATATGGATGGAGATTCTCAGTTATCCAGGTCATGGTTGTCCCAAAGGTGCTTTTTCAAAAGGGCAACTGGACTTTTCCTTGTTTTTCCTTGAAGACGTTTGGCTTCTCATCCAAGAAGCTTCTTCAGTTCTTGACTTTCAAAACTGACAGTTATTCAGCCAGAACTGAAGAAGCTTCTTGGATGAGAAGCAAAATGTCTATAAGAAAAAACAAAGTCCAATTGCCCCAAAGATGCTTTTTGGCAAGGCAACTGGACTTTCTTGTTTTTTGTTCAAGACATTTTGTTTCTCATCCCAGAAGCTTCTTCAGCTCTGACTGGATGGTGGGGAATGGAAAGATTTATACTCCTTGCAGACAGTTGGTCATTTGCATTCTTTTAGAGAGTCGTTGAGGCCATCTGGTTTGAAAGAGGGGTCAAAGACGACATCTATCTCAAAACTGAACAGCCCTCTCTCAAACGAGGGGGAGGGATACGACATCATCTGTCTCCAGGCCACAACACAATCCTTTCAACAGTTCCAAGAAGGCCCCACACTCATTGCACTACTCAGGTGACCCTGAGGGCACAGATAAACCTCCAGGTGGCCTCAACAAACTAATAATAATAATAATAATAATAATAATAATAATAATAATAATAATAATAATAATAATAATAATAATAATAATAATAATAATAATAATAATAATAAAGTTGGAAGGGACCTTGGAGGTCATCTGGTCCAACCCCCTGCTCAGGCAGGAAACCCTATACCATTTCAGACAAATGGCTGTCCAGTCTCTTCTTAAAGACTTCCAGTGTTGGAGCATTCACAGCTTCTGGAGGCAGGTTGTTCCACTGGTTAATTGTTCTCACTGTCAGGAAGTTTCTCCTTAGTTCTAGGTTGCTTCTCTCCTTGGTTAGTTTCTATCTGTTGCTTCTTGTCCTACCTTCAGGTGCTTTAGAGAATAGCTTGACTCCCTCTTCTTTGTGGCAGCCCCTGAGATACTGGAACACTGCTATCATGTCCCCCCTCGTCCATCTCTTCATTAGACTTAGACATTCCTAACTTCAACAACCGTTCCTTATATGCTTTAGCCTCCAGTCCCCTGATCATCTTTGTTGCTCTTCTCTGCGCTTTTTCTAAAATCTCCACATCTTTTTTACATTGTGGTGACCAAAACTGGATGCCGCATTCCAAGTGTGGCCTTACCAAGGCATTGTAAAGTGGTATTAACACTTCACGTGATCTTGATTCTATCCCTCTGTTAAATGAAATCCCTCTAAAAGAATGCAAACGACCAGCTGTCTGCAAGGAGTATAAATCCTTCCATTCCCAACCATCCAGTCAGAGCTTGGATGGGAAGCAAAATGTCTTCAAAGAAAAATAAGAAAGTCCAGTTGCCTCTTGAAAAAAAGCACCTTTGGGACAACCATGACCTGGATGATTGAGAATCTCCATAGACAAGATCCAGTTGCCTTTTGAAAAAGCAACTTTGCAAAGTTTTTCAGTGAGCTTTGATGATTGTGTATGGACTTCACTATGTGGCTCCAATATGTTTTGTTAGTCATGGATTGCTATCCCATTTAATGAGCCCTCTTCCAGCATAGAACCTAAACGTTTAATCAGTTGAGGCTACAAAGCAAACAAATGGGACCATAGCATGTTTTTTCTGGTACAGGTTATAAGGATTTCTCCTGATTGAAAACATATCATCTAAAAGCCAAAAATATCCAGATGTGGGAGAAGGAGGGCAGAACCTAGGGGTGAGGTGAAAAGAGGGATAACAGAGTTGGAAGGAACCTTAGAAGTCTTCTAGTCTAACACCTTGTTCAAGCAGGAGACCCTATACCATTTTGGACAGGTGACTGTCCAATCTCTTCTTAAAATCTTCCAGTATGGCACCCTAATCACCTTTGTTGCTCTCCTCTGCACTCTTTCTAGAGTCTCAACATCTTTTTTGTATTGTAGTGCCCAAAACAAGATGCTGTATTCTAAGAGAGGTCTTACCAAAGGAGTATAAAGCAGTACTAACAGCCTAGAATCCCTACATAGCCACAAGTGAACTAAGTCCAACCCTCCTTGAGTATCATTGACCCTTATCTAACTCTAAGCGGATACTAATCATTAATTGAGAAGGTTCTTGAGCCTGGACTATAGCAATAAATCAGTTTAACTGAACTTTGACACTAGTAGAGGAATTAATAGAAATGGATGTTGGTTGACTCAAAGGTACTGTTGTTTTTTTTTGGAAGGAGGAGGAGGAGGAGGAGGAGAAGGAGAAGGAGGAGGAGAAGGAGAAGAAGAAGAAGAAGAAGAAGAAGAAGAAGAAGAAGAAGAAGAAGAAGAAGAAGAAGAAGAAGAAGAAGAAGAAGAAG
>NW_015398695.1:4220-6868 GCF_001527695.2 Protobothrops mucrosquamatus
GAGTAGAAAAACAGAAGCTTCTGTTGCAAGAATAGAAGACCTTGGAGAAATCAGAAGTTAGATTTGGATAACAGCACGTAGTCTGTCTCTTGGGTAGTCTACAACACTGAGAGAAGTGGAAGGAAAGAAAAGAGGACAGGTGACATGGGCTGGGGATCTGACCCATGCTGGCTCAGGAATTCTGGGAGTTGAAGTCCACGAGTCATAAAAGAGCCAAAGTTGCCTACCCCTGGTCTAGGAGAACCCCCAGATTGCACAAGGGATCTGCCTGGGGTAATGCAACCCCATTGAGAACTAAATCCTGATTATCTTAAGGGAGAGAAAAATAGCATAAAGACCCTTCCTGTTCTTGTCCAGTGCTGTTCCCTGGGTGAAGCTGACCTGCTGTTCTCCAAAGCCTCTGAAGAAGTGGTGGGATTCAAATATGTGAACAACCGGTTCTCTGTGTGGATGCTACTTCCGGAAGTCCATTCTAGCCCTGGGCAACAAAAAAATTAGCTACCGGTTCTGCCGAACTGGTGCGAACCGGCTGAATCCCACCACTGCCCTGAAGGCAGGACAAGAAGCAACAGCTGGAAGATTAACAAAGAGAGATCCAACCTAGAACTAAATAGAAATTTCCTGACAATAAGAACAATTTATCCATGGAACAGTTTGCCTTCAGAAGTTGTGAGTCCTCCATCTTTGGAGGTTTTCAGAAAAGAAATTGGACAGCCATTTGCTATAGGGTCTCCTGCTTAAGCAGGGGGCTAGACTAGAAAACCTCCAAGCTCCCTTCTTTATTCTGTTAAAGGTTCTATTTTGGGCACAGTGCTCTTCAACATCTTCAGAAACAACCTAGATGACGGGATTGAAGGGGCACGCATCAAATGTGCAGATGACATCAAGCTGGAGAGGAATTGCTCACGCTTTGGAAGGTAGACTCCTAATTCAGAAATATCTTCACAGAGCATTAGCAAAGCAAGGGGTTGGACTAGAAGACCTCTAAGGTCCCTTCCAACTCTGTTATTCTGTTATTGATCTGCTGTTGTCGGCATAGGACAGGGGTGTCAAACTGCCAGCCCACAGGCCGGATACGTCATGCTGAAACCACGCCCACCCCACTGCCAGCTGTTGGAAGAACAGTCTTCATCGTGGTTCATCCAAGCTGGGAATAAACATGGCAACTGCTTTGGGAAGAAGGTTGCGGTTTATTGAAGAGAAGAGCCAGACAGAAAGATGGTTCTGGCAGGAAGAAGGAGAGAAAAAGGGCTGAGCACATGTAGGGAGTGGGTTTTTATACCCTCTAGAGCCTTTTGTTTGGAGGTTATTTCCTGTTCCTGTGGCATAAACTTTGACCTGTCTCTGAATGTGCTTTTCTGGTATTCTGATGGTGATGGGTTAATCCTATTATGTCCCAAAGGTCATATCCTGCTTCCCTGGTGCTGGGGCTAATGACTCTTAAAGAGTTTGGGTGAGGTATGCAGATTTTAGGTCTTTGTCTTCTTAATCTCCTAGCTCCCTGGATTTACATCTGCATCTCTATAGAGCTGGTTTCTGCTTGGGGAAGGGAGACCTGGGGCTATTAAGAAAAACTGGGCATGCTTTCCTGCCTCTTTTAATATTTCCTTCTCTGGGGGGGGGCTGACTTCCCACACAGCAATGGAAAAAAAAGTCCCGATACGTCGCAACACGTCACGTGACGTTGTGAGTTTGACACCCCTGGCATAGGAGAACAGCTGAAAACTTTACCTTGGCGACCACCCAACCTCCATTTCCCAACGATGGGAAATAGCACTCTTAAATCTGCGGTGCCTTTGTTTTGTCATGCCAGACGCAGGGAACTTTGTTAAATGTTAACACAGACATACAAAGGAGAGTGGCTTATTACAGTAATAGGTGGACGTGTGTCTCTCCCATTCTCATTTCACAAAGTGCTCCTGACTTCATCAGCCCTCATCTGTATTCCAGTCACTTGCAACCGAAATGGCTAGCATAAAAGAGAGCAGTCCCAGGCTTTCTATGTACTGTGTGTGTGTGTGTGTGTGTGTGTGTGTGTGTGTGTGTGTGTGTGTGTGTGTGTGGAGAAGAGGCAGAGATCCTTCCAACTTCATTTACTGCAGAAGCCGCCCTGCCAGCACACAGCCTTTGAGGGTGTTCAGGAGACATTTGCAACCTGGCCCCCTTGCTTTTATTTTATTTTATTTTTTTAAAATCCTTTGAATTATTGAATCAGCTTAGCCAGAGCTGAACAGAGAGGCTGCTTTGCATTCCCAGCACAGACGCACAACTGGAAAGTCAGTTGACAACACACAAGCTTTGTTTACAAAGAGTTGATTCAGGGATAGGGGTCTCCTGTTATTCATTTCAGTTGTGCTGTGTGTGTGTGTGTGTGTGTGTGTGTGTGTGTGTGTGTGTGTGTGTGTGTCCCGGTGTCATTGTTTGAAGAAGATCCATTACCCTTTGAGAGATAATAATAATAATAATAATAATAATAATAATAATAATAATAATAATAATAATAATAATAATAATAAAGTTGGAAGGGACCTTGGAGGTCATCTAGTCCAACCCCCTGCTCAGGCAGGAAACCCTATACCATTTCAGACAAATGGCTGTCCAGTCTCTTCTTAAAAACTTCCAGTGTTGGAGCATTCACTGCTTCTGGA
>NW_015398696.1:0-1430 GCF_001527695.2 Protobothrops mucrosquamatus
GAGGAGGAGGAAGAAGGAGGAAGGAGCAGGGGAAGGAAGGGGAGGGGGGAATGGAGGAGTAGGCAGAAGGAGGGGGAGGGGGAAGAGGAAGGAGCAGGGGGAAGGAGAGGGAGGGGAAAAGGAGGAGTAGGAGTAGGCAGAAGGAGGGGGAGGGGAGGAGAAGGAGGAGGAAGGAGCAGGGAGAAGGAGTGGGAGAAGGAGGAGAAAGGAGGGGAGGGGGGAAAGGAGGAGGAGGAGTAGGCAGAAGAGGGAGGAAGGAGGAGGAGGGAAAAGAGGAGGAGTAGGCAGAAGGAGGGAAGGAGGAGGGGGAAAGGAGGAGGAGGAGGAAAAGGAGGAACATCTGGACCATTTTGATGCTCAGAGAAATCATTTCCTCACTCATTGGCTCTGCCTTGAAAGGAAGGCAGAGTTTGACACCCCTCCATGATTCGGAGGTTCAGACAAGTGGCGTTACCTGTTAGCAAAGCAGTGTGCAGACGTGACCAGCCAGCAAGAGCGGATAAGGCTTCCGGCACAGAAATTGCTGCCGATGTTGATGCCGGCCAGCCAGGGGTGGGATCCTGACAAAGCACAAGATCCCCCCACAATCCTGGGCCTTACAAACTTCTGCTTCTTGTGCCTCCTCCCACACGGCTTCTTGACCACGGCAAACTCTTCTGTGACTTCTGGGAGAGAATCTGGCTGCGGTGGCGGCGGCTCGCGCCTGCTTTCTGAAAGAAAGGTGGGATTACTTCTCTCCCTTACTTCCTTACTGGCTTTTTCACTCCGTTTGCTTTTCAGAATGTTATTGCAGAACGGGGTGGTGGTGGTGGAGGAGGGAAGGGCATAATGGCTCAGTGGTTAAAGACGTTGAGCTTGTCGGCTGACAGCCTGGGTTTGAGACCCGAGCACCGCGTGACGGGGTGAGCTCCCGTCCTTGTCTCAGCTCCAGCCCAACTAGCAGTTCGAAAGCATGCAAATGCGAGTAGATCAATAGGTACCACTTTGGTGGGAAGATAACCGCGTTCCGTGCACCTTTGACCTGGAGCCACGTTGGCCACATGACCCCGGAAATTGTTTTCGGACAACGCTGGCTCCTTTGGCCTAGAAAAGGAGATGGGCACCGTGCCCTGGAGTCGGACACGGCTGGACAGAGATTGCAGAGAGGGTTTAAGCAGCTTTGGGGTTTTTTGGCGTCTCAAAGGCTGTTGCAGCTTCTCTGCCATATTCAGGCAGTCCTCGACTTACAACAGTTCCTTTACTGACCGTTCAAAGTTACAACGGCCCTGAAAAAAAAGTGACTTAAGACCATTTTTCACACTTAGGACCAATTGCAGCATCCCCTTTGGTCACGTGATCAAAATTCAGACGCTTGGCAACTGACTCGTATTTAGGACGGTTGCAATGTCCCCCGGGGTCACGTGATCTCCTTTTGCAACCTTCTGACAAGC
>NW_015398696.1:5031-6868 GCF_001527695.2 Protobothrops mucrosquamatus
CCCCCCGAGATCCGGACGATTCCGGATCTCTTAACCTTCCGCCGCGCCCTCAAGACATGGCTTTTTCAACAAGCGGGCCTGACCTAGGGTGAGTTTTAAATAGGGACAATTTTTAACGATTTTAAAGAGCCACAGCTACCAATATTTGGGTTTTAATTGGTTTTTAGTAGGGGAAATTTTTTTATATGATGTTTTAATACGCTGTGAGCCGCCCTGAGTCCCATGGGGAGAAGGGCGGCATATAAATCCTGTTAAATAAATAAATAAATAAATAAATAAATAAATATGTGTGCATTATTTGCATCCTTTCTTTTTTAGAAAGGAGGGTAGTAGTCCAGAAGCTGTGAATGCTCCAACACTGGAAGTGTTTAAGAAGAGACTGGACAGCCATTTGTCTGAAATGGTATAGGGTTTCCTGCCTGAGCAGGGGGTTGGACTAGATGACCTCCAAGATCCCTTCCAACTTTATAATATTATTATTATTATTATTATTATTATTATTATTATTATTATTATTATTATTATTATTATTATTATTATTACTATTACTTACAGTGGTTCATTTAGTGACCGTTCAGTGTTACAACGGCACCGAAAAACGTGACTTGTGACCATTTTTCACAGTTAACGACCTTTGCGGCCTCCCCCGTGGTCACATGATCAAAATTCAGACGCTGGGCCCAACTGACTCCCATTTATGATGGTCGCAAGTGTTCCCAGGGTCACGTGATCCCATTTTGCGACCTGCTGACAAGCAAAGTCGATGGGGTGGCCGGTTTCACTTAACCAACCGGGTCACTAAATCAGGGGTAGTCAACCTTGGCTCTTTTATGACTGGTGGACTTCAACTCCCAGAATTCCTGAGCCAGCATGGCTCAGCTTGGAAACCTCTCCCTTTCCCCTCAGCATGGCTGGCTCAGGAATTCTGGGAGTTGAAGTCCACGAGTCATAAAAGAGCCAAGGTTGACTACCCCTGCACTAAATGAACAACTGCAGTGGTCCACTTAACAAACGTGGTGAGAAAAGTCGTAAAATGGGGCAAAACTCGCTTAACCGATCTTTCACTTAACGACACTGATTTTGGGCTCAGCTGTGGTCGTAAACTAGAGGACTACCTAGACGGTAGGGGGATTTGAATGTGCCGAAGGGAATTAACGCTCTCGCAAAGAAGGAAGGCAGCCGCAGGCCTCGTGCTATTAAAAAAAGGCAAAATCAACCCCACGGGACACACGTGCAACTTTTCACTTCCGGTCACACTGGGGGGTGGGTGGGGGGGTGGGAGGGGGCTCACCCACGTTGCAGTGTCTCCCTCTGAAAAAGTGGCTGCACACACAGACGGTCCTGTCGGAGACGAGGGTCCTTCTGCAAGAGCGGCTGCCCGGGGGCAGGCAGGGGTCGGTGAGACAGCCTGGGGGGGAGCCAAACACAGGCAAAGGGGGGGGGCCTTAAAACCAACATTTTCCTGATAAATGCAAAGCACAAGAGCTACAATTGAAGTGGCATTTCTGTTCATTGGTTTTGAGGTTTCTCTGGCCCCAAGGAAGAAACGTTTAAAGAATTCTCACATGCAGAACACGTTTAGGTCTTTTTTCGTTTGAAATATTGGGACACAGTCAAGAGTGGAATGTGGCGTTTCTCTTCCTTCCTTCCTTCCTTCCTTCCTTCCTTCCTTCCTTCCTTCCTTCCTTCCTTCCCTCCCTCCTTCCTTCCTTCCTTCCTCCCTCCCCTCCTTCCCTCCCTCCTTTCCTCCTTTCCTTTCTCCTTCCCTCCCTCCGTCCCTCCCTCCCTCTTTCTTTCTTTCTTTCTTTCTTCTTTCCTTCCTTGCTTCCTTCCTTCC
>NW_015398697.1:0-1392 GCF_001527695.2 Protobothrops mucrosquamatus
AAGATGTTTAAGCCAGGGCCTTATCCAGTGGTGGGATTCAAATATGTGAACAACCAGTTCTCTGTGTCGATGCCGCTTCCAGAAGTCCGTTCTGGGCCTGGGCACCAAAAAATAGCTACCGGTTCTGCCGAAGTGGTGCGAAGCGCCTGAATCCCACCACTGGCCTTATCCCTGAAGGCTAAGTCAATCTTTTCTCTGCGAGATCTTGGTCACTTTCTACCTTTTGTCTTTCCCAGCCCTCTCCCTTGAATGATGTGGTACTTGTAATTTTACTGTGTAAATAAATAAGAAAAGTTGTACAAAGTTAACTTTCCTATTTAAATAAATAAATCTGAAAAAGTTCTTTTAAAAAGGTTACTACAACTTTCCCATTTAAATAAATAAAAACAATTTTAAAAAGTAACTTTCCTGTTTAAATAGCTAATTATCTGATGGTCATGAAATACTTGGGTTATCTGTTTTTCTCCAGGGCTCTTCTGCTTTTTGTGGTTATGGGTTCTTTTATAATTGCTTATAACATGCATTATATTACATGTATTCCCCTGTCATAGAATCATAGGGCTGGAAAGGACCTTGAAGAGCTTCTAGTCCAACCCCCCCACCCAAGGCAGCTGTCCTTACACCACCCCAATCTCTTCTTAAAAAATCTCCAGTGATGGAGCAGCCACAACTTCTGAAGGCAAGCAGCTCCATTGTTATGAAATTTCTCCTTAGTTTTAGGTTGGTTCTCTTCTTGATTATTTTATTATTATAGAATAGAGCTGGAAGGGACCTTGGAGCCCCCCACTCAAGCAGGAGAATCAGATAGGTGATTATCTAGTCTCTTCTTAAAGATCTCCAGTGATGGGGCGCCCACGATTTCTGGGGGTAAGCTGTTCCACTGGTTGATTGTCCTCACTGTCAGGAAGTTTTTCCTTAAATCCAGGCTGCTTCTCTCCTTGACCAGCTTCCAACCATTGTTTCTCGTCCTTCCCTCTGGTGCTCTGGTGAACAACCTGACCGCTTATGCCTTGTGGCAGCCCCTCAGATACTGAAACACTGCCATCATGTCTCCCCTATTTCTTCTTTTCTTTAGACTAGCCAAACCCAAGTCCCGCAGCCGTTCTTCATATGTTTTAGCCTCCAGGCCTTTGATCATCTTAGTTGCTCTTGTATGAATTTTTTCCAAACTCTCAACATCTTTTTTTGTGATAATGGTGACTAGAATTGGCTGCAGTATTCCAGGTGTGGTCCTACTAGGGCTTTGTAATGCAGTACTAGTACTTCGCGTGATCTTCTTGTCCTGCCTTCACCTGCTTTGGAGAATAGGTTGACCCCTTCTTCTTTGTGGCAGCCCCTGAGATATTGGAAGACCGCTATCATGTCACCCCAGTCCTTTTCATTAGACTAGAC
>NW_015398697.1:4157-6868 GCF_001527695.2 Protobothrops mucrosquamatus
CTGGCCCACTTGCCTCAGACCTCCCCAAACCTCCTTCACCCCCTGAGGCATCCTGTGCTCCTCTTTCCCCCTCTGAGTCCCAAATAGGTCCTGGGCCTGCTAACCAGATTCCCATGGGTACTCTGTAGGCCAGGGGACTTCAAACTTGGCCCTTTTATGACTTGAGGACTTCAACTCCCAGAATTCCTCAGCCAGGCACGCTGGCTGAGGAATTCTGGGAGTTGAAGTCCACAAGTCATAAAAGGGCCAAGTTTGAAGACCCCTGCTGTAGGCTGTGTGGTGCCATCCCAGAAGCAGCTACAATTTCAGAGTTCATTGCGGTTGCTCCAAAAATGGCCCCTACTTCCTGGATGGAGCCACATGGCCTAAGGATGGCGAGGGGCAGAGTGACCTGTTCTTCCCCAGCGTGACCTCCAAGGCTTCCAGAAGGAGAGCTACAGTAAAAGGTAAGTGATCGGAGATGGGGAGGAAGGTGTGGGACTTGGCAAGGTGGGTCCCTGCAGTTAGTCGAAAGGGTGAATCCACCGAAATGTTGTTCACATGACTGTGGGGGTGCTGCAGCGACCCTAACTTCAAAACCGAGTCGTAAGTATCTTTTTGGGAGGTGGGTGTAACTTTGAACAGTCACTAAAGGCCAGTCCTAAGTCAAGGACTACCTGTACTGAAAGAAATCATTTGCATTCAGCTCCATGTTTGTTTATATTTTATGGGGGGGGGGGGGAACAAAGCTTTTCATTGTCTTATTTGATATTCACATTAAAGCTCATCTCCATAACTGATGAGTTCCAAGTTTGCAGGTATGAGTGATGAGTCCCCTAGAGGTTTATCAAGGATGGATGGCAGTGGAAATGCAATCTGAGAATTTAAAAAATGTGGGGGAAGAAGGGAAGAGACAAAAATCAATACGTACTGAGATTTTTATTTTATTTTATTTTTTTACTTTTTTTCCTGGACCGCAGCAACAAATGCAGTTGACCCCTGGTGGAGATCTTCACCACAGCCCTTTTTGGAAGCCTTCCAATACTTAACCATACATTATCATAAATTTATTTTATTATGACTATAAAATGGAAAGTCACATCAGGTGCTAATAAACCTTTGCGTTGTGTACTTAAACATCTTTCTGACAAAAATGGAAGGTCAAAGGACATTCTCATAAGACCAGCCTAATAAGCGATGATATTTCTGTTTGCATATATTTGATCCAAAGAGCTAAAATTAACATATTTTTCTACATTTTGAACTCTTGGTTATATATCACCTTCCTTTACAAATTTGTCACCCAAATATGGTTGGTAATCCCAAGATTTTCAAAGTAATGTCTTTTTATTTCTCCAGAAATAGTTGTTTTGAGTCTCCTCAGAGGTGATTTTTGAAATTCCCACAAGATTCAAAAGTAATTTGCTTTTTATAGCTAGGGAATTCCCCTATTCTGGTAATAGATAAATGAATTCCTCTTACCTTTTGATATATTTAATCCCTATACACATGTTTGCTTGGGTTAAAAGCAACATTAGTTGACGTGTGTGGTTTTTTATTACTCAAATTGTACAACTGCCTTATTTGTGCACATGTGTGTATGTGCCATCTGAACAATTAAGAAATCTATATGAACTTAAATATGACCTTATATCCACATTTATGGAATGATATGGGAATATATTTTCCCAAGCTATTTTCCAAAGCGCCTGGAGGCAGGACAAGAAGCAACGGGTGGAAACTAATCAAGGAGAGAAGCAATCTAGAACTAAGGAGAAACTTCCTGACAGTGAGAACAATTAACCAGTGGAACAACCTGCCTCCAGAAGCGGTGAATGCTCCAACACTGGAAGTTTTTAAGAAGAGATTGGACAGCCATTTGTCCAAAATGGTATAGGGTTTCCTGCCTGAGCAGGGGGTTGGACTAGATGACCTTCAAGGTCCCTTCCAACTTTACTACTACTACTATTATTATTATTATTATTATTATTATTATTATTATTATTATTATTATTATTATTATATGTACAGTAATTGGACACAAATTCATTACGGGCATAATCAACTAAAACTTCAGAATTCCAGGCAAAATGTCTAACCAGGATCAAAACTGGGATTATTGTTTCTAGCTCCATTGCAGTCTCTTGTTCCCCAATTTCATTTTCCCTGATTTGGCTGCCAAGCTGATTCTCGTTCAACGTGTTTCATTTTGACTAACCAACATTAGCTTGACCTTATTTCCATTTCATTGAGATTTGTGCTTCTTCTTCCTTACCCCTATATCCTCATCACATAGGGCAGGCCATGGGAGGAACTTTGAGTGCCTTGGCTTCAGTGGTGAATCTGGCAGCAGCATCGGAAGTCACAAACAGCGCTCTGGCCTACTTCCTGATAGGGGACATCTTCATTGTGTTGTGCATTGTGATGTATCTGATTCTCCCCAAGCTGGAGTACGCCAGGTAACAGCCACTGTCAGATTAGATCAATAATCGGCCTATGTTTAATGGTTGGGCTCTAACATACTTAGTGTCATGTGTCTGATTAACGAAACACTTAAAAGAACTTTCAGGCATTTTTTTAACCTAAAAGCCTTTATTAAGGTTACAGAGATGTCAGTACGGCATGGTGGAATGCTTAGATCTGATTTTCTTTTCCGTTGCACATACATTCCAGGCATTTTTCCCTCCCCTATTTTGGGGTCATGGTTCACATCTTCCAATTAACTTGGAAGA
>NW_015398698.1:0-3265 GCF_001527695.2 Protobothrops mucrosquamatus
TGACTTTACTTGCCACAATTGTTAAGTGAATCATTGCATTTGTTAAGTTAGTAACCTGGTTGTTAAGCGAATCTGGCTTCCCCATTGACTTTGCTTGTCAGAAGGTCACAAATGGTGATTACAAGACCCTGGGACACGGCAACCGTCATAAATATGAATCAGTTATCAAGTGTCTAAATTTTGATCATGTGACCATGGGGATGGTGCAATGGTCGTGTGAAAAATGGTTGTAAGTCATTTTTTTCAGTGCTGTTGTAACTTTGAACAGTCACTAAATGAACTGTTGTAAATTGAGGACTACCTGTACAGGAAAAACAAAATACTGAGTAGACAATGAAAGAAGAAGGGTGAAAAATACAAAAGCCTGATTACCAAAAATGCTAAAAAGTTCCTACACAGGATACTGAATATTTGAATATAGGAATGATATGGATGGAAAGCAGAGGTGTCAGTTTATAACCTTCAATTTTTATTATTATTGTTGTTGTTGTTTGCCACCCATCTTGCCACAAAGTGACTCAATAATTGCTGTATGTTATTGAGTATGTGAGGATTATTACAATATGCACATAGGCCGAATATTATAAAGACATTATATTACTCCCAAGAGAACAAACCTTGTAAAGATCTCTTGGAACATCCCAACTTTCTGAGAAGTAGCAAGGGCAATTATTGTCCATTATAAAATAATTATCAACTTCCACTGATGAACTGCTGACATAGTCAAAATCAGGACTATAGATACAGTATTCCAAAAATATTTTCATTATTAAATAACCATTGCCTGGGAGAAATTAGAGCAGAGTGAATTAGAAAAGCATTAGATAAATCATATTGGGGATAAATTCAGAATATCTCAAAGATATTCTCATAGATGTTCAAAAAAACCCTTCTAGATATGTAGAGGTTGCCCTATGTGGGATTTCTGTTCCAGTCTGAATGGAAGATACCTTTATACGTGTGAAAAAGGATGCCCTCAATACGTCCATGCATGAAGTTACGAACGGAAGTGGAGATATCAAGGTTGGGTTGGTTTTTAGCAGGAACCACAGGTAGTGAAACCTGAAATCACAAGGGCCATTTATATTATCTGTGAGAATGTGCTGTAGCACTAACAGCTGCAGCACGCAGTACAAATGGTTAAGAACACACCACATTTGAAGCTGGAGGCAGAAGACATCTGTGTGTTGTGAGCATGCTGTGCATACAGCAATAAATGGCTAGAAAGAAGGAGGGCTCCAAACCCAAAACTGACACACCACACACTTTCAGTCCATATCCTGCTGGTGCTCCAAATCTTTTTGACATGCAATTGTGTAAAAACTTGATATCATAAACTACAAAATCCACATACAATCCTAGCCATTTCCCAACTGTTTTCTTCACTATTCCTTTCTATAAACCTGCAGCTTTTATAAGGGTGCATTTTGTAATTCTCTCACCCTGGATGTGTTGTAGTTGGAGCAACTGTGTGGCCAGCCTCCCTAGCAATGGGAGAGAAGGGGAGGAAGCAGCCAACAAACCATTCAGAGGAAAAACTCAAGAAACCAGCCGAGAGAAGCAAAGCAGTTTCCACAAAGGCAGACCTGGAAGATGTGGACAAGAATTAATCTGTTTGGCACTACCCTCCCCCACCCATTTTGTTAAGAAGAATAGAATCCCAGGTGAAGAAATCAAATATATTGAACATCGCACTTAAAACATTTTTAACAAGTATAAGAATGGAACAATAGCAATCATAGTAGAAAGGATAAAGCCAAGGATTGTTAAGACCAGGGGTCTTCAAACTTGGTCCTTTTATGACTTGTGGACTTCAACTCCCAGAATTCCTCAGCCAGGCACGCTGGCTGAGGAATTCTGGGAGTTGAAGTCCACAAGTCATAAAAGGGCCAAGTTTGAAGACCCCTGGTTAAGACTATTCAAAGCCAGTGAGGCCTCTGGCCCTCCTCAGAGATGCAGTGATCTAAATATATGTACTTTTAAGTTCTGCATAATCAAGTTAAATTCCCATGTTAATGTTGATCATGAAATCAGATCGGCTGGGTTATTTATTACACACTGTGCTCAGAAACGGCAAAGCTTCCATGGGTCTACAAAAAGATTTTAGGACCCCCAAATCTGTAGTATATTATGATAGGGCTGCATAAATCTGTACAACCCCTAGATCAGGGGTGGGGAACCTTGGCTCTTTGATGACTTGTGGACTTCAACTCCCAGAATTCCTCAGCCAGCCATGCTGAGGGGAAAGGGAGAGGTTTCCAAGCTGAGCCAGCCTGGAATCAAACTTTGAGGCCTATTGCTTAAAGATTGCCCAGGATTTATGAAGAGATTAATTGAATATTGAAACAAGCTAATGTGAACATGTGTTAATGCTTCTATAATTTTATTTTTTATTTTTATTTTTTGCATACTGCCTTTATTTTTTACAAAAAATATATTGAGAACATATCCAACATACCTTTTTCCTCTGATTTTCCCAAGAACAACCCTGTGAGGTAGGTTGGGCAGAGAGAGAATGCTAGCCCAGCTGGCTTTCAAGGCAGAATTTGAACTCATGGTCTCCTACTTTCTACCCTGGTACCTTAATCACTAGGCCTAACTGGCTCTGTCTTGTATTTTATCAAATGTGGAGTTCTGACACTACTTATAGGGGAAAAAATCCCACTAGAAACATAACATGATATGGTCTTCGGAAGAAGCAATAACTTCAAAAAAGTAACTGCTAATAAATTTCCCCTCCAAATTATTAGCATAACAATTAGAATACGACACAAAAATATTTCCAATTTTAAAAGCGTATTATATAGTGGGTATGGCAACAACATAAGAATATTGAAAGAAATATATTTTAAATTGCTGATCATTGACTAAATGCTGCTGCTACTGCTACTATTATATTTTTTTAAAGTATTAATTTCCTATTAGAACTAATAATAATAATAATAATAGTAAAGTTGGAAGGGACCTTGAAGGTCATCTAGTCCAACCCCCTGCTCAGGCAGGAAACCCTATACCATTTCGGACAAATGGCTGTCCAGTCTCTTCTTAAAAACTTCCAGTGTTGGCGCATTCACCACTTCTGGAGGCAGGTTGTTCCACTGGTTAATTGTTCTCACTGTCAGGAAGTTTCTCCTTAGTTCTAGATTGCTTCTCTCCTTGATTAGTTTCCACCCGTTGCTTCTTGTCCTGCCTCCAGGCGCTTTGGAAAATAGCTTGACTCCCTCTTCTTTATGGCAACCCCTGAGATATTGGAACACTGCTATCA
>NW_015398698.1:3868-6868 GCF_001527695.2 Protobothrops mucrosquamatus
CTGAGATATTGGAACACTGCTATCATGTCCCCTCTCGTCCTTCTCTTCATTAAACTAGACATACCCAATTCCAGCAGCCGTTCCTTATATGCTTTAGCCTCCAGTCCCCTAATCATCTTTGTTGCTCTTCTCTGTACTCTTTCCAAAGTCTCAACATCTTTTTTACATCGTGGTGACCAAAACTGGATGCAGTATTCCACGTGTGGCCTTACCAAGGCATTGTAAAGTGGTATTAACACTTCACGTGATCTTGATTCTATCCCTCTGTTAATGCAGCCTAGCACTGTGTTGGCCTTTTTGGCAGCTGCAGCACACTGCTGGCTCATATTTAGGTGATTGTCCACTAGGACTCCGAGGTCCCTCTCACAGTTACTACTGTTGAGCAAGGTGCCACCTATACTGTACTTGTGCATTTGGTTTTTCTTGCCTAAATGTAGAACCTTGCTTTTTTCACCATTGAATTTCATTTTGTTAGATAGTGCCCAGTGTTCAAGTCTGTCCAGATCCTTCTGTATCTTAAGCCTGTCTTCTGGGGTGTTGGCTATTCCTGCCAGCTTGGTGTCGTCTGCAAATTTGATGAGTTCCCCATCTATCCCCTTGTCCAAATCGTTGATGAAGATGTTGAAGAGCACTGGGCCCAGAACAGAGCCTTGGGGCACCCCACTACACACTTCCCTCCATGTAGATGTGGTTCCATTGAGGACCACTCGCTGAGTACGGCCGGTCAGCCAGCTACGGTTCCATCTGGTGGTGATGCTGTCTACCCCACATTTCTCTATCTTGTCAAGTAGTAGGTTGTGATGTACTTTATCAAATGCCTTACTGAAGTCCAAGTATAAAAGAACGTAAGGCTGAGTTCTATTTATCTGCTTTGCTTTGAATCTAATCTTCTTGGGTAATTAAAGGTAATAAATGGTCCGTTATCAGCTGAAACAAAGGAAATTATTGTAAATCCTTCAAATCTTGTTTTTTTAGATAAGCTGTAACCAGATTTCTAACAAAGCTATTACAGTATAGACCAGATTGGGAAGCTGAAAAATATCCTGGGAGCAGGCTTTAACAAATCAGTTCTGCGCTGTTGCCAAAAAAAAAAAGTACACAATATGTTCTCATCCCTAAAATCAACAGGAGTTGAGTGCAATCTGAATATTTTAGCTTTTAATATTAATAGTATTGGGAGATGTGTGTTCAAAAGGCAAGTGACACACAACACTTTAATCAAACAGGAATAGGTAAATAATGCTGTAAGGACCCACTTCAATCCCACATTTTAAGAAAGCAGAACTCTTGGAGACGGTTTCCTCCAACAGGAACTTTTATTAAGAGTAGTTGGTAGCAGGCATAATAGACAGGATCTGAGGGATTCCTTTACAGATCGATACTTTCAAAACCGGCCAATCCCCAGGTGTTAAGTCCATCATGGGAAAGGGGAGATAACATTGATCCGGCTCTGGTTGCAGCGTGATGTGAAGTCCACAAGTCATAAAACAGCCAAGTTTGAAGACTCCTGGTCTTAAACAACAATCTCATAATTTTCGCAGAATATAATTTTCTACGCATCAGAGAATGAGGGAGGAACCCAACTATATATTATTTCTTGCCGTACCATGTTTTGTCCTTATAACAGAGGAAGAGGACCAAGTACAAGCAGTCCTCCTCTTACGACCATTTGTTTAGCTACAATTCGGACGGCACTGAAAAAAGTTATGACTGTTGCAGCATCCCCAGGGAGACATGATCAAGATTTGGGCACTTGGCAACTGGTATGTATTTATAGGTAGTTGCAGCATCCCAGGGTCATTTGATTGCCATTCATGAACCGTCACAGCCAGCTTCCAAGAAGCAAAGTTAATGGAAAAAGCCAGAGTCACCTAGGGATCGTATGACTGCAACAAAAAAGGTCATAAAATTGGGCTCAACCCACTTAACAACTATCTTGCTTAGCAATGGAAATTCTGGCCCCAATTGTGGTTTAGGTTTAACCACCTGCAATATGGATAGTACACAGTACAGGTAATCCTCGGCTTACAACAGTTCATTTAGTGACCATTTGAAGTTACAATGGCATTGAAAAAAGTGACCTGTGACCACTTTTCACACTTACAACCATTGCAGCAGCTATGGTCAGGTGATCAAAATTCAGACGCTTGACAACTGACTCCTATTTATGACGGTTGCAGTGTCCTGAGCTCATATGATAAGGTTTTATAACCTAACAAGCAAAGCTCATGGGGAAACCAGGTTTACTTAACAACCATGTTGCTAACTTAGTAACTGCCGTGATTTACTTAATAACTATGGCAAGAAAGGTTGTAAAATGGGGCCAAGCTCACTTAACTAATGTTTCACTTAGCAACATAAATTTTGGACTCAATTGTGGTCGTAACTCGAGGACCACCAGTAAACTGACTCTTGCATTTTGCTGATTACAAGTGGACCCTCCTCCTGATGCTCAAAGTTGTTTCTCTGGCAATGCAATTACAGGCCCCAACAACTGAGTTCTTCTCTCTTGCAGCTGTGTGCTCCCACTGTCTTGCCTAATAAGGGGAATTATAAATTAGCATTTATTGCCTTCTTGTGCAGAAAGTGTGTGCTACTGAGAAGGCTTGTCTTTTGCAAGCCTGGGAAAATGGAAATGACCAAGTCAGTTCAAAAAATAATCAAGTGAGCAAAAAGAGAGGCTGTCTACAGCCTTGTGTGTGTGAACACTACAAGACAGGAAGTGTCTTTCAATGACAGGATGAGTAAGAAAACTGGGGGGGGGGGGAAACATTCAGTGTTTGAAGCTCTCCTTTCCCAAGATGATTAAGTGCTCTGTAGAAGAATTCTTGACCTAAGAAAAGATCAGTTACTGATTATTTATTCCCAATTTTTTACCCACACTTTTTAAAAATGATTGAAAACAGCGACATGTTAAAGCAAGTTCAAGTTTATCTTTAACTACTGTATGATTCCTCTCTAGTCTGATGTTTCTCAACCTGGACAACTTGAAGAAGTGTG
>NW_015398699.1:0-1558 GCF_001527695.2 Protobothrops mucrosquamatus
AAAATGATCAGCCACCTCCAGCATGTTCCTATATCATTGATGCCCAATATAGGTGCATTCTTGCTTCAGCTGAGATAATCTTCATATTTTGGGTGACCCTGTTGGGAATGTATAACCTTGACATACATTCCTGACATTCTTTCTTCATCCCTTCCAGTAACATCCCCTACCCACCACAATGAAGAACTGTGATGGAATGTTTTTTTTAGGGGGGGGGGGGCTTCAATTATACTGAAAAATTAATCCAGTGTTATGTGAGAAAAGAGGACTACAAAAACAGCATTTAAATGGAGATACTTCTATGCTGATGCTAATCTGCTATTTTTTGAAACACCACACATTTTTGGTAGCTAACAATGAAATGGTGAAAGTACACCCATGTAGGGTACAATTCCTCTTCCTCCAGCAAGTAGCACCATATCCTTCTCATGGAATGGTTAGTAATACTGATTTCAATCAGCCTGATTCCTTGCACATTTTTCTGAAAATAGCATTGATGCTTGTCTTGAACTCATTTTAATTATGTGAATATCTTGATTTTAGGTTGCAAAAGTTAGATTAGATGCCCTAGTGCTCAGAGAGGGTTACCGGTCTACAGAATCCATCATGACAGGTTTTGTAAACCTTGACACCAGTTCACTGCTATGAGTGCCATCTTTTCCCTATGTTATATCACCCTTCATTTGCTGCACAGAGCTTTCTTATCTCCACAGGCCAGGGCAAACCTGCTCCCATTATCAACAATCAGTGGATTACCAGCATCTTATCAGTTCATGAGCAGACAAAGACACTTAGCAGAAGGATTCTGAGACAGTGCAGGTGACAGATAAGAAAGAGCACTTTTCCTTCAATATACTATGCAAGGAGACCTCACCAGATATGGTACCATTCCTTAAAAATGAATACATTGAATGATTCAGGAAGAATTAGAGGACTTGTGAATCCAACACAGCTAAAAAATAAGATCAGTTACAGAACCTTCAGTTGAGTCTCCATCTAAATACTATTTTGCAATCCTCCTTTCCTCATATAACACTATCAGGACATTTTAAAACAGCTAATCTTCTACCACTCATCGCCATTCCCAAGACAGAAAATAAAGCTAAAAATAGGAGAATGGGGGAAAATAGAATCTTTGATTATGAGTTATGAGTAAACAACAATATCAACAATCGCCACTGAGAGCATATAAGGCACTTGTCAAAATGCTAATTTATATTTCTACCAAAATATAATGAAAATTTAACATACAATGGTGATTATTTTGCAATAGATTTTTTGGGTTTTGTTTTTCTTCCCCACATTTGAAAGCAGACTTATTTAGATCCTATTTCAGGCACCTTCATTCCCCCTTTATTCTATTTATTTATTTATTTATTTATTTATTTATTTATTTATTTATTTAAACTTATATGCCGCCCTTCTCCCAACAGGACTCAGGGCGGCTTACAGCATATTAAAACGATACAAACACTATCCCCAATAAAAACCAATTAAAAACAAATATTTACCGCTGTGTTACCATTAAAATTCTAATTAAAATTGTCCCTATTTAAAA
>NW_015398699.1:5361-6868 GCF_001527695.2 Protobothrops mucrosquamatus
CAGGCTGAAGACGAGCCGAAACGGGTCGAGGGCGGGCCAGAAACGGGCCGGGCGGGCTAAAACGGGTCCGAGCGGGGGATCACCCACCCACCCATCGCCGCAGGCCCCCCGAGGCACCCCCAAAACGCCCCCATTCCCACTTGCCGGGTCCGTATGCTACGGAGCGAGCCGTAGTCGATCCGCCATCTTGGGCATGCGCGTTAGAGGCCCATACAGCAGTGTTTGAACAGTGTTGTTTTTAAAATCTGCAGGCTTGATTTGGGTGCATTATCATGCCTACCATGGCACCATTTCAGGCCTTTAATATACCAAAAATGACTTGACAGTAAAATTATGATCAAGAATTTTAGAGGTTTGCCAAACTGCTGATCAATTTCCAACTGTCTTGCTATCCTGCAATCCCACACATCTTATTGGCTGCTGTCTTAGATACTCTGCCTGACTTTTGAATGCTCTACCTCAGGGGTGTCAAACTCAATTTCATTGAGGGCCGCATCAGCATTGCGGTTGCCCTCTGGGGGCCAGGTGGGTGCGGCCTACTGGGTGGGCGTGGATGGAGTGGGTGTGGCCTACTGGGTGGGCATGGCCAGCTCTACATCATTTGCATCAAGGGTCCCTGTGGGGGCCTGGGCAGGAGTGGGACAGATCTGAGGGTCTCTGGCAGAAAGGGGTGGGACCAGGGCAGAGCCCATCAAGCCGGATATGTGAAGTAGGCAAGGGCCATTTGCTGGCCACTTCCAGGTGATGGTGCATTTCTTCATTCCTCATAAAGGGTGACACCTCCCCAGCATGCACCCAGGGGGTGGGGCCGATGCGGCAGGGGATGGTTCCTCGCTGTTTCCAGACAGCCTTGTGGAGCTAAGACTGAATGCATTTCAGCATAGATGGCCACCACAAAATTGTACATTGGCTCCCGGCCAGCCTGGACCAGGGCCAAGGCAGTGGGGGTCGTTCCCTCACTGTTTCCAGGATGGCTTTGTGGGCCACATGAAACCACTTCGCAGGCTGCATTCGGCCCCCGGGCCTTGTGTTTGACATGTCTGCTCTACCTACTATCAGTGACCAGTTGGAAAGTGACTGGGGAAAAATGAAGAGAGTTAAACCAGATGGATACATTGAAAAATCTCTAAAACTTCTTCCAAAGTTTGTAACAACTGTATTACTTTTTCACCATTTTCTTTGTTCTCTTAATTAAAAATATAATGAAACTCAACTCAACTGCAATCCATTCTGGCAAGAAATGGCCCTCTCAGGATTTCAAATAACTGGTCTAATAGGGTGAGAGGCTGTAAAAGCACAAGTAAAAATTTTTGGCTTCCCCATGTTAATTATCTTCTCTTCTCAACAACCTTACTTCTGTTCCGCTAAAATGGATTGAATGGCTATTCATACTGTGAAGGATAGTTGCATGTGAGGATAGGATGTCAGGCTCTGAAATCATCTGCTATAACCACCCTTGTCTAAAAGACTTCAATTTATCAAATTTGTTGCTTTGCAATACTAGGCA
>NW_015398700.1:0-1243 GCF_001527695.2 Protobothrops mucrosquamatus
TTTTTTTTTTGAAAAAAGAATTCAGACTTTCCCCACCCCCATCATTAGAGCTGGTATTCTTTTAAACTTGCTTTCACAAAAAGTCAGACGCCTCTATTAATCCTAAGAATTTGTATCCCTCTTTTGATGCCAGTTGAACAGAACAGAACAGAATAATAGAGTTGGAAGAGACCTTGGAGGTCTTCTAGTCCAACCCCCTGCCCAAGCCCATTTTAGACAAATGGCTGTCCAGTCTCTTCTTAAAAACTTCCAGTGTTGGAGCATTCACCGCTTCTGGAGGCAGGTTGTTCCACTGGTTAATTGTTCTCACTGTCAGGAAATTTCTCCTTAGTTCTAGGTTGCTTCTCTCTTTGGTTAGTTTCCATCCGTTGCTTCTTGTCCTGCCTTCAGGTGCTTTGGAGAATAGCTTGACTCCCTCTTCTTTGTGGCAGCCCCTGAGATATTAGAAAACTACTATCAGGTCACCCCTCGTCCTTCTCTTCATTAGACTAGACATACCCAATTCCAGCAACTATTCCTTATATGTTTTAGCCTATAAGAAATGGTTGCTGGAATTGGGTATATCTAGTTTAATGAAGAGAAGGATGATGGGGGACATGATAGCAGTCTTCTAGTATCTCAGGGGTTGCCACAAAGAAGAGGCAGTCAAGCTATTTTCCAAGGCGCCTGAAGGCAGGACAAGAAGCAACGGATGGAAACAAATCAAGGAGAGAAGCAACCTAGAACTAAGGAGAAACATAGACGTCCAGTTGGTGCTGACATTTTTTTACAAGATAGACTGGTGATATTCATGCTTTTTTTTCCTACCTGTATCACCTCGTGAAAAATAGGTAATAAAAATGTCAGAGCACTGCTTCCTAAGGACCCACCCGGCAGTATGTTGGACTGCATATATTCATCCTATTTAGGCTCAGCAGGGCTCCAGAAGAGAACTTCGAAATGCATAAATTGGATCAAGATAAAGAACAGAAAGTACCCAGGACTCTAGTAACTAAGAAATGAACAAAATAGTCCTACAAGGAATATGGTGAGAACGAAGGAGAAGAAAATCAAGTTAGCCATTTGATTTATCATTCTTTTCACAAATGCCCCCTAATAGGTGTTCTCCATTTTTAACAACTGTCTCATGTGTGCAATGTTGTTCTTTGGACCTGTGTCATATTTCAGCTCATCCTTTGGAATACAGGTATTCCAAAATGCAGATAAATGTTTCAAAGAGAGAGAGAGAGAGAGAGGGAGGGAG
>NW_015398700.1:5272-6867 GCF_001527695.2 Protobothrops mucrosquamatus
GGAGGAGGAGGAGGAGGAGGAGAAGGAGAAGGAGAAGAAGAATAAGAGGAGGAGGAGGAGAGGAGAAGGAGAAGAAGAAGAAAAAGAGGAGGCGGAGAAACCTTGAATACTGAAACATTGTCCAACTTTGAGGTCAATTTTTTTTTTAAAAAATATGTCTTTTAAAAAATTCAAGAGAAAGAGTTCCTACTTGTAGCCTTGATAAACAAATGTCCATGATTTTAATTTTAATTCCAATAAAAGGCTGTGTTTTGTCATGCTGGGTCTGCGAAAGAGATAGGAGATGAAATATGAGAAAGAACATCAGCCCTTCATTTAAGAAACATAACAAAGTTATTTTGGACATTCCTTCCCTGTTTTCCAACTGGAAAGAATTGCCAAATGGCCTTCTTTCTCTCTCTCTCTCTCTCTCTCTTTTTCCTTTTCAGATAAATCGAGGTGACCTACAGATGTGTGAAACCCTCTTGCCAAAATGCCCAGCTTCTACCAAAACGCTTGACGTTCTTCATCATTTTCAAAGACATCGGAAGGTTTTCTTCATCTTCATTTTAGCTCCACTATGCAGTTAATAGGGTTGTTTTTTGTTTGTTTGTTTGTTTTTACAACTGATTTGTGTCAACCGGACATCATTGCAAAAAAACCACTCTACTCAAATCCTTCATCCGGTTGCCTTGAAAACTGACCGAATGACCTGGATTAATATTTTATGAAAAGCTCTGTCTTCCCAACAGAAGCCTTTCATCCACTTGAGAGATCCTATGCTTTGGAAAGATGATATGGCTGACAATCCAAAAACTTCACCTTGCTATTGTTTGTCCTCCCAGAAAGGTTACTGTGAGAATTAAGCTGTCTCCAGGCATGCATTTTTGATACATAGGTTTTGCGCCGAGGTCTTCCAGTCAGAGATGCTTGTTTAAACTTTAAAATATCGTGCCTCGGTCAAAAGCCGCCTTCCTCTATAGTTTAAAGTTTAACCTGAAAAGTTGGATTTCCCTCACAGGGATACTAGGACACTAAACAGAAATAAATAGTAGATATCATTAATGCTGGTAGGGTTTGAGGGACCTCGGAGTCCTAGTGGACAATCACTTAAATATGAACCAGCCGTGTGCTGCAGCTGCCAAAAAGGCCAACACAGTTCTAGGCTGCATTAACAGAGGGATAGAATCAAGATCACGTGAAGTGTTAATACCACTTTACAATGCCTTGGTAAGGCCACACTTGGAATACTGCATCCAGTTTTGGTCACACGATGTAAAAAAGATGTTGAGACTCTAGAAAGAGTGCAGAGAAGAGCAACAAAGATGATTAGGGGACTGGAGGCTAAAGCATATAAGGAACGGCTGCTGGAATTGGGTATGTCTAGTTTAATGAAGAGAAGGACGAGGGGGGACAGGATAGCAGTGTTCCAGTATCTCAGGGCCTGCCACAAAGAAGAGGGAGTCAAGCTGTTCTCCAAAGCCCCTGAAGGCAGGACAAGAAGCAACGGATGGAAACTAATCAAGGAGAGAAGCAACCTAGAACTAAGGAGAAACTTCCTGACAGTGAGGACAATTAACCAGTGGAACAACCTGCCTCCAGAAGCGGTGAATGCT
>NW_015398701.1:0-1427 GCF_001527695.2 Protobothrops mucrosquamatus
TTTACAATTAAAACACCTAGCTTTCGCCGGCCTCCTGCCGGCTTCATCAGGGTGGCTAACCATCAGTGGGTGGCTGTTTTTATGGGAGTGGTGCCTTTTGCACCCGGCTCCTCGATCTCGTGACCGAGCCCAGATAGTGCAGCCCTGTTTCCTTTCATCAATGAATCAGAAGTAAAGTATATGGGTGTAAATTGTTCTGGCTTAGCAGCCTATATTTATTGGAATTCAGAATAAATCTGGTCAAGTATGGCTTCCTTCACACAATTTAAATTCTAAGGCAGCTATAAATGGATTCTCTGCTATCCTTTTACCCTCATTTGCCACTGAGTCCATTCCACCTTGCTGTTGGTTGTCCTGTTCTTACCTCCTTCCACTTTTCCCAACATTGAACCCTTTCTAGAGAGCTGAGCCTTCACATAATGTAGAATAATTTGAGCCTGTTCATTTGGGCCTCAAGTGAAAAATGGGTTGATTTGTTTGATGAGCCATCAGTTTGTTTTCTTGGCTGTCCACATATTCTCAGGAGTCTTCTCCAACATCATAGTTCAAAGGTATCAACCCTCTTTCTATTCTGCTTTTTAAAAGTCCAACTTTCACTTCCATAAAGTGTCACAGGAAATACCATGGCTTGCACAATTCTGCTCTTTGTAGGGATAGATATTCCACGATATTTGAATATGTTTTCTAAGGCTTTCATGGCTGCTTACCATGTGCTAACATATTTCTTCACCTCTTATTTCTTTATGGTCGATCCTAAAAGGCAGAAGCTGTCTATCACTTTGATACCTTCATTGGCTGGTTGTTCTTTCTGTTGTCATTAGATTGGTTTTCTTTTTATTTAATTTTAGTCCCATTTTTTCACTTTGTTCTTTGACTTTTTCTACAAGGGCCTTCAGATCCTATGCATTTTAGTTATCAGTGTAGCCTCATCAGCATAGCATAGGTTATTAATGCTTCTTCATCCAGGTTTAAAATTGTGCTCATCTTCTTCCAATCCAGCTTCCTATAATATATATTCAGCATGTAGATTGAATAAATAAGGGGAGATTATGCAGCCTTGTCACACTCCTTTGTTAGCCTGGAATCTGTCTCTTTTGCCACATTCTGTCCATACCATAGCTTCCTGACTTATGTATAAGTTTCTCATGAAGACAATGATAGAGGTGTGAAAAGGGGTGTGTGCGTGTTTAAATTTTTACTTTATTTCCCTATTTGTCTCATGGAAACAAGACAAATAATATGGGAATTATTGTTGTTTCAGGATCTGCAGTAACTTGAGGATTATATCAATCAGCTGCAGGAAAAGCATTAACCCTTACTCTTTTGTTGTAATTCTATGTATTCTGTGGTATCCAGGGGTGAAGAAAGATTGGGAGGCCGGTGGCGTAGAAAAGGATTGTGTGGAAGTTCTTGGGGTGATTGATATA
>NW_015398701.1:4485-6867 GCF_001527695.2 Protobothrops mucrosquamatus
CATAGGCTCTCCCTTATAATGACCGCTACCCCACCGCCCCTGCCCCGGGCCCTCGGCTGATGGAATGCCTGGAAACCCGGTGGGCATAGATCAACAAGGGGAACTCCCCCTTCCATGCCCAGCCAGGTCTCGGTGATACCTGCCAGGTCCGCTCCCCCCTCCTGAATGAGCTCTTGAATGAGGGGGGCCTTATTTACCATGGACCTGGCATTGCACAACATCAGCCGATGGTCCCGGGCCCGAGGATCTAAGGTCCCTGGAAGTCGAGTAGAGCCCTGAGGATTGGAGCATCCACAAGCTTGTAAGCAGCGTGTGCGTGCTCCCAAAACCCAATATGGTCCTCTGCTCCCACCATATCTGCCCCTCCCACTGACCGTACCTATCACACCACCCTCAGTTAGCCCCCCAGTCTCCTCCCTCACCGATCCGCGCCCCCCAGGCAGGACTGGCTTTGGCCTCAGAGAGGGCTCCCCTAGGTCCCCTCGGGCCAACCCCGAACCCCCTAAAAATTTAATAAAACACCCCTCTAAGAAGACTCGTAATTTCCTTCTCCTTAGTTCCCTAGTTGCTGTTGCTGTATGCCACCTCTCGGGGTTCCACACCCCTTCATCAAGGCAGGCCCTTGAGATCGTATTAGGCCATGTCTGCACGATGGGGGAATCGCGCAGGACCAGCAGTTCCTTCCTGGAATACAGTCCTAGTTCATATCAGGAGGTCCAGCAGCAGAATAGGGGAGGGGGGAAAGTCCTCGTGATGGTAATCCTAGTCAGGGGCTTAGATGGGTAACGAGAGCAGCAACAGTTTATTGTTCTTCTTAACCCCCATAGGGGGGGGAAATTGTAAGGTCAGAGTCAGCCAGGCCCCAACCGCACAAGCCTCTAGGTCCACACCAGGCCCCAGCCGCACAAGCCTCCAGGTCCACGCCAGGCACTCACCACCAAGCCCTGGGTCTTCCATCAGGCCGCGTCCCTCAGGCAGACTCCTCCTTTGGGCCGCGGCCCCCGCCCGGGCCACTAGACCAGGCCGCCAGGCCGCATCCTTCGCCTGGGCTACCAGGCCGGACCGCCAGGCCGCCGGGCTAACTCCCCGCCGAGTCGCGTCTCCTGTTGGGCCTTGTCCTTCACCCGGGCCGCTATACCGCCCGGGCCGCTGTGCCGCTGTGCCCTCCAGGCCATTGTACCACTGTGCCGCTGGGCCGCATCCCCCTGGGCCACTGGGTCGCTGGGCCATTGGGCCGCTAGGCCGCCAGGCCACCAGGCCCCTAGGCTGCAAATTTCCACCGCGTCAAGGTCTCTCTGAGCCGGGGCCTCCGCCCTCGGCTCCGCTCGTGGCTCCGCCCAGCCACAGCCACAGCCAGATGGTCGCACGGCCCGTTGCCAGCCTTCTTCGCTCGCCAGCCTTCTCCTCCCACCGAGCTCAAGGCCGCCGAGCTCAAGGCCGCCGAGGCCGCCAGGCCGCTAGGCCGCAAATTTCCGCCGCGTCAAGGTCTCTCTGAGCCGGGGCCTCCGCCCTCGGCTCCGCTCGTGGCTCCGCCCAGCCACAGCCACAGCCAGATGGTCATGCGGCCCGTTGCCAGCCTTCTTCGCTCGCCAGCCTTCTCCTCCCACCGAACTCAAGGCTGCCGAGCACCCCCGACCCTCCGGAGGCTCCCCATCTCCGCCGAGGGCCTCCGCGGAGCTACGGAGCCAAAACCGGTAGGTCCGCCATCAGCAATCAGCAATCAGCTGCTTTGTTTTTCATTTTAGAGTATAGAAATATGAAGCCATCCTCAATCCATAATTATTAGAATGACTGAAAATCAAAGGGGAGCAGGTTTTGTTGACTCTGGCTCTTAAATATTGCAAATCTATGTCCACAAGCCGTTGGACTACCCTAAACTGGGCATCCTTGAGACCATAATCTCCCAGAGCATCCCCCGTAAAACCTAGCAAGTGGAGTTTCTTCATCAGCTCCCTCTCCCAACGAGAGGTATGAGAGTCAGCAAACACCAGGGAGAGGTAGCTACCAGGGACTGCCGAAAAGAGCACCCGAAACCACCATTTGAAGGTGTTAATCCACGCCATGAATTCGACTGAACGAATGCCCAGTTCCAGGTAGATCGAAGCAAATCCAACACAGGGAGGAAGACCCAGAAGTTTCCTAAGAAAAACAGCCTGGGTTCTTTCAATACAATCCTTGAAGCATCGAATCCATATGGGAATTCCATAAAGAATTTGGGCCAGGGTTTTGGCTTTATATATACGCAGAGCAGAAGGAATAAACTGGCCTCCTTGGGTAAAAAAGAATCTTATAATCTGCTGATGGCTACAGGAGGCCGAATTCAGCACCTGGGTTCCATGTTTAGTCCAAGCACCAGTATTCTGAAATTGAATACCTAAATAC